>NC_046167.1:21956481-22238981 GCF_011064425.1 Rattus rattus
CCATTCAGAGATCACAAGGGAAATTGCGTAAATGTATTAAAAATCAAATTCACTACCCTGGTGTGAGTATAAAGGAAAGTATGTTTGTTACACTGGCATGTGACACATTAATAATCAGTAACCATCCTTCATGTCGAGGATTTAGGCTGCCCTAGGAAAACCTCTATGTCTTGCTCCATTTTCTGGTGGATGCTAAACCTGGGAGTTTAGGTTGTGGAGGTTTAGGACACTCTGTCCTCTACCAAATGCTTCTGAGGGAAGGTTATTAGCACAGTGAGGGGACTGTTCTCTCAGGAGAGCGGCACGTAAAATGACCAGGGAAGAAAATAGCATCAACTTCTCAAATTAGCATAATTAGTAATTATCTCTTAATCGCCCCACTCGGCTTTAGAGACTTGGCACTTGAATTTCTGCTTAAAGTTCACTGAGGAAAAACAAATTTCACGGTGGAACATCTCAATAACACAGCTGAGCTGCTGAGGTAGTTGCTCGGTGGAGGTAAGGGGACAAAGAGGGACATATGGAATTGAAGTTCTTCTCTGTTAGAGCCTGGTAAGTAAGCTTACCTATTGCGGCAAGAGCATCTAGTATTCAAGTGTGTGACTTCATTTAAGTAGCCCCTGTTTGCCTTCTCTCTGACTCTGAAGATACTTTCAAAAGTTTCCTCCCTCAGAACTCAGTTACCTCCTCCACTGAGAATCATTCTGTCTCGTGAAACATAGTGTAGCCTTTTTAACCCTCAAGTCAGCCCCCAATACAGGGAATGAACAAAGGAAAACAGGAGGGATAGACAACCATTATTTGTGTCATTGTCAGCAGCTACCAAACCTTTCATTTTAGCCCACTTGAATCCAAGTCCTAATAAAATGAAGAAATTAGAGTCTATGACAAGAGGACAAATAGACTCTATTTTTTAACTTTATTTTATTGGGTAGTTTATGCATTTACATTTCAAATGTTATCCCCTTTCCTGGTTGCTCCCTCTGCCTACCCTCTCCCCCTGCTTCTATGAGGATGCTCCCCCACACACCTACCCACTCCCACCTCAACACCCTGACATTCCCATACACTGGGGAAATGAACCTTCACAGGACCAAGTACTTCTCCTCCTATTGATGCAAGACAATGCCATCCTCTGCTACATATGCTGCTGGAGCCATGGGTCCCTCCATGTGTACTCTTTGGTTGGTGGCTTAGTCTCTGGGGGCTCTAGACAAATAGTCTATTATAATGATATCTGACATGAGAGAGAAGACATCTACCATTTTGAAAAACTAAACATCTCCTCTATTGAGTCCCTGGAGCAAAGCATTCTTTGCAACATATCAAAGCAATCTTCTGTTATTCATTGGTTGTACTTGATGTGTATGTTGTAGTGATTTGTACAGTCTATAGCATCACTCTACAAGAGGATCAATAAATCATTGGACAGTAGATTTAGGAAGGGACAGAAGTAGATCTTTACTTATTCTGATCAACAGAGAAACTCACACGATGCAAAACGGGGATATATAAGGCATACAAGGCATATTTTAAAAATTATTATCACAGACATGAGACTCCTTTATTCAGACAATCTAGTGTACCAAGATAAAGGAAGAGGATGTTTGATATCCTCAAAGAGTTCGTTCCCTTATTCCTTTCTTTTAAAATGTCCTTTGGAGACACTGCTTTTTCTTGCCTATTTTTAAAATGTATCAATCACAGATATTTGCTAATTGTATATCTCTAGAGTTTCTGATGTGCTAATAATTTGCATTAGCCACTTGGAACTTGCTTTAAATTGACTTGAGAAATTTGCTTAGACAGAATACTCAGTGTTGTGATTAAGTTACAAAGCAGTCGTTAGAGCTCCCAAAAGTTTGTGGCAACATGTATGAAATCTTTTTTGGAAAAGTATTATTAATTAATTTGTTTATTTAATGTATGTGAATATACACATCAGTATGTATATATGTACATATTTACGTATGTATTTATGTATGTATGTATGTATGTATGTGCATCATGTGTATACAGTTCTCAGAAAGGCCAGAAAAGGGCATCAAATTCTCCCAGGAGCTTGAGTTAAAGACAAAACTGAGTATATCTGAACATATATATATATATATATATATATATATATATATATATATATACACACATATAATTTCAGACTTTTAGGAGAACTGCAGCAGTGGAAGTAAGCATTACTTAGAAGTTTGCCACCATTCTCCTGGGGAAAGGAATTTGAGCCTTGCTGGTATGGAGTACAGTGTCTCCCTGCAGGGGCCTCAGCAGCGCTGGTGTAGATGCACTCACTCTCTGCATTCAATAGGAAACTTAGTGCAGCTTTATTCCCAGTTTACTATTACCACAACTCAGAGCATGAATGAACCCAGCGCAGGATTGCTCCATCTTTGAGAGGCAGACTGTGCTTTTTTCACACCAAGGCTTGGTTTGAGCACCTGCCCTGACATTGCAAATGAGCGAGATGCCTTTTCCATGGTTCCTTTTCACTCTCTTACCTAACGCAGCGAATTTTCTTGACTTTCTCTGCTCTGTCACTTTAAATTACAGCTAAATTACAGTCTACGCTTTGGAGGAATAGCAACCCCCAGGAGCAAGAAGCAGCCTACACTGTGCAGATTCCCAGAGAGAATCACCAAATGCATTGGAGTTCCAAATGCACACATAAGTCATCCTACCCTGTTGTGTGCAAGACTTAATGACATTTTTCTTAGAGAAACCTGAGTCTTGGGATTTAACACTCTATGATGCTAAAGACTTTTTTACATGGTACTTTTCAATAATTATAGTCAAACTGCTTTGTCGATACCCTGCAGTCCACCCATGGGCTGGGTGCTACCTCCTTTGTCTGCATAGAGCAACCAGTCTGATTTCCTCCACAGGTAGAGAACAAATCCAGAAAAAGCCTTAACTCTGTGGTACCTGCAGAAAACAGTTTTCATCCTAAACTTGATTTTCAGAGTCTTTGGAGCCAAATGTCTATTTAATGTGCACTCACATGAGAAGTCAAACTATTTCTCTAGGATCTGGTAAGAAAGCCAAAGCAAGCCTACTGACATGGCACTATCTCTGTGGCCAATGTCCTTAGGCTTGCCTAATCTAAAATCAAACATGGTACCTTGGCTACATTCTGATGCATGGTCTGTGAGACTGAAGCTGATTCTATGCACTTTTCTAACAAATAAAATCATTAATTTTCTGAATCAAGAAGACCTTAAAGGTATAAAACCAGATAATTACTAAAATATATAAAATGATCATTTGAAAAAAATGATAAGACTATGAGGAAATGTCTACAGGACTGAACAATCGGCAAGTCAGAGATTAAATGGAGCAGCACTGTATAATGCAAAAGTTTAGAGAACAAAGAAATTCTGTAGAAGTGTATTAATGAGAATTTGAAGAATCACACTGGCTATCTCTGTCCTTTTCTCCTTCAGTTTCCCTCCCTCTACCTCAGGTGAGGTAGACATCAAGCTGCAGCAATAAAAGCAGTACTGAGTGGACAGGTAAAGTGTATATTGGGCTCAGGGGTATTGAACTATGAAACTGTATACTATTGTAGGAGTCAGAGGGGTCAATGACACCACAAGAAAACCTACAGAATCAACTAATCTGGACCTAGAGGGCCCACAGGGATTGAACACCAACCAGAGAGCACTCATAAGTCTGACTTAAGCCCTTTGTGTGTATATGTATAAAAAACAGATGTGTAACTTGGTCTTCATGTGGGACCCCTAACATCAGTAGCATGGGATGACTCTGATTCTGTTGCCTGCCTTTGGGACCCTTTCCCCTAACTAGGCTGCCTGTCTAGCCTCAATAGGGAAAAGATGGGCCCATTCTTACAAGCAACTTGATATTCCAAGGCTGATTGATATCCATGGGAGTCCTCGCCTTTTCTGAATAAAAGGAGAAGTAGATGGGGGTGTGTGTGGAGGGAGAGGTGAGGAGGAAGGACTGAGAGGAGGGGAAGGAGGAGAAACTGTGGTCAGAACCTAACATAAATTAATTAATTAATTTGTAAATAGAATTTGAAATGTCTTGAGAAAGAATCTCATGTGAAAAACGGGGAAGAAGGCAGAAGAAAATAATCTCCGGAAAGTAGAGGAGAGAGGGATCTGGGAGGGAGAGGAAAAAGGGAGGCCAGTTCAGATATGGGGGAGAAGTACAGAGGGTCAGGAATTTGAAAGTAGTTTGTAGCAGAGAGGGAAGGGGAACTGGGGGAAGCTACTAGAAAATCCCAGATGTCAGGGACTCAGGAGGTTCCCAGGACTCATCAAAGAGGACATTAGCCAAAATACCCAACAAAAGGGAGAGAGAACCTGTAGATACCGTATCTAGTGGATAGGTCCAGTTGAGGGATGGGGCCACCCAACCACCTCAAAAATATTAATCCAGAATTCCTCCTGTAAAACAGAAGTGCAGGGACAAAGAGTGGAGCAGAGACTGAAGGAAAGTCCATTAAGAGACTGCCCCACCCGAGGACCATTCTATATGCAGACACCAACCCCAGACACTATTGCTGATGCCAAGAAGTATCTCCTGACAGGAGCCAGGTTTAGCTGTCCCCTGAGAGGCTTTGCTAGAGCCTGACAGATACAGATGCAGATGCTCACAGCCAAACATCTGACTGAGCAGGGGGACCCCAATGGAGAAGTTAGGGCAAGGATAGTAGGAGCTGAAGGGTTTTGCAACCCCATAGGAAGAGCAACAATACCAACCAACCAGACCCCCTCAATGGTCCCAGGGACTAAATCACCAGCCAAAGAGTACACATGGTGGGGGAGGGACATGGCTCCAGCTAGATATGTAGCAGAGGATTGCCTTATTGGGCATCATTGGGATGGGAACCCCTTGGTCATGTGGAGGCTCAATGACCCAGGGCAGGGGAATGCTAGGGCACTGAGGCAGGAGTGGGTGGGCAGATGGGGGAGCACTCTCATAGAGGGAGGGTGAGGGGAAGGGGATGGGGGTTTGTAGAGGGGAAACTGGTAAGGGATATAACATTTGAAATGTAAATAAATAAAATAACCAATAAAAATGAAAAAAATCAATCTTTATTACTATTAAATATTTTTATATCAAATGTAAAAATACTTAAATCCTTTTTACTGACTATATATAGAACATGCTTCATTCTGGACTCTTCATAGACAGAGGAGAGAAAGAATGCTATGGTGTTTGCTTCAGTAAGACTTCATTGACAGTTATTTCCTCTTGACTCATTTTTTAAAGAAGGACATGGACTTTGGCCTCTATATGCCAATTAAAATGTGAGACCTTGAATCTCCATTCATAGATGAAGAGCAATAGACAGTTGATCATTTCTGAGGCAGAAAGAATCCATTTGCTTTGACATATGGACCCTTATAGGACTAGCAAGGATGATTTCACACCTGTAAATATATGCAAAACACAAACTGGACTAGAAGAGTGATTGATAGATGATCGATGGATGAATATAAAGATGATTGATTGACTTATTGATTGACAATAGATATATGATAGAAAGATGATGATTGATATATAGATAGAAAATGATAGATGATAGATAGATAGATAGATAGATAGATAGATAGATAGATAGATAGATAGATAGAAAATGATAGGTAGATAGATAATAGATGGATAGATAATGGATAGAAAGATGATAGATGTTAGATAGGTAAATAGATATATAGATAATAGGTGGATAAATAAATGATAGAAAGATGATAGATGATAGATAGAAAGAAAGATAGATAGATAGATAGATAGATAGATAGATAGATAGATAGATGAATGGAACATAGTGTTTTGAGGGCATAGAGAGGATATAGCTAGGTGGAGTTAGAGAGAAAAGTGACAGGATGATATGATAAAAATGCATTGTATACATGTATAAAATGTTTAAACAATTAACATATTAACGCTTTTAAAATGGCAAGCAGTGTTTGATTTATGTGATGGAGTAGAATCTCTGACCTTATACATAGGAAGAAGATAACAGCAGAGAAACTCAATTTGAATTTTCTGAGTTACTTCATAAAGCTGCACAGTTTCATTTAACTTTGCCTCTAACCTTGTTTTAAAATAGATATAGTTGAGAGAATCAAAGGGAAACGAAGATGCTGTGTAGTGGATACCATTTGAATCTGTTACCTTGGAAAGAAGTGACAGCACTATAAACATCTGGTTTGCCTTCCCTAAGCTTGGAGTGGGAAAAATGACTCATGGGAAAGAGGGAGGCAGGATTCTGAGTCACTGGAATGAT
Organism: Rattus rattus; assembly: GCF_011064425.1. Taxonomy (NCBI): domain Eukaryota; kingdom Metazoa; phylum Chordata; class Mammalia; order Rodentia; family Muridae; genus Rattus; species Rattus rattus. Next base: position 21,962,747 of record NC_046167.1, read on the forward strand.
TCTCATCTTCTACTTCTCCGTGAATTCTCCCTCAGTACCTCTTATACCGATTTCACATACATGGAATCTTCGCCTCTGGGCAGTAGCCAACATGAGCTCAGTGATGTCAACAAGCATACCTTGGAAGAGTCAGCGACTTTTAGGAGAGGAAAGGTGCTATGGGCACTTCAGTGAAGAGCAAGAAAATGCCAGCTTCTTAGCAATTAGGGTAAAACAAGAGGAGGGGGCTAATCCTATACACACCCGTCTTATATCCAATAAAAGCAGGTCAGTGTTTTATGACGATCATATTGCTGCCATTCGCTTTAACTTTTCTAATAAAAGCTAATGGTAGGTTAGACATTTATGTGTGCTAGAACCTCAAAGAAGAAAACTAAGAAGATAAAAATAACAAATAATGCTAATTTTAAAAATAGGGCCTAAAACAATTGGAATTCACTGATAACATCATCTGCAAACTTTGGATCTCAGAATATCTAAAAAAAAATGTAAGACAAAAATTTTGAACTCCAGAGATGCTACCGTCTAAACATTTTTTGGGGGGAGGGGTTATATAACTTTACTTTTTTTCTTAGAGTCAGTCATTATAGTTGGTAATAGGCAGTAATTAAAAATTACTTTGAAAGTCAAGTTCTCGCTTTTACACATTTCTCATTCCCAACTGTGATACTGGCATGACTCTGAAGTATTAGTAACGGGATGTTTAATCCTACAAACTTCATGAGCAACACACTGACAAGCAGCAGGCGTCTTCTTTCCCCTGGAAGACAAAATGGCAAAGCCTGATTCCCTTTTTATTTTGTTTGTTTGTTTTCACGATTATAGGGCTAAAACCACTCTGACAGGTCTCTGAGGCAATCTCTTCAGGGAGAGTTCATGATGACAAGAATGACCTTTGAGCCCCCAGCTTCCTTTAGACAAAGGTGCCAGCCCTAGATTCTTCAACAACTTGTGGCCACATGCCTTTAGCATGGTGGAAAATAAATGACTTTCGCTGTTCATAAGAGATGGAGAATGACACAGGGAAAGAGAAAAAGGCAAACTGCAGATAAAAATGTAAGACTAAGGGAAGTCTCCTCTTTTCTAAAGAGAAAGGGAGGAGTGGATGCTGGTAGGTGAGGTGGGGGAGAAGGACTGGAAGGAGATGAGGAAGGGGAAACTAAAGTCAGTATCTAAAGTACATTAATTGATTAATTAGTTAGTTAATTAAAATATACTTAAATACACATCATTGTAAAGTTTCTGCTACCAGACGATAAACCTATGTTGTGTAATTAAAAAAAAATAAAACTAATTCTATTCCTAACCCCTTATCACATGACTAAAAACTGCTATTTTAATAAATATTTGTTAAAGTACTTGTTACCCTATAGTGTGTACATTTCAACATCACACACACACACACACGCCACGTTGTAATCTTTGGACTGCCAAGCCTCTTGGGGGAAGAGCTTAAAGTTATGCAAATGTAAAATATGAATGAAATGACCTGGAATAATATTTTACTCAAATATTTGAAAGGATGAGAGATTTCTTATTACCATAACACATTCACATGGATATTACAGAGTAGATTAGAGATGGTACAGTTTTTTAAGGATAGAACAGTACATCAAAGGTCTTCCAAGCTTGCCACAGCTACTGTTCTAGAGGAAGAGAGTAAGGGTCACCAGGCATTTGAAGCAACTCATTAGTGGCAGGGAATAATGGGGTCCACAATTACAATTGTATGACCATCTTAGGGAAGAATTTGGAATACCAAAATGATGCACAATTCATTCAGAGAAAACTGGAGTTTTGTGAGATATTATTGTTTTTAAAAATACCTGTTGTGGGTCCCAGTGGACACAGTTCTGTTTGGGGGAACGAAAAAAATGATTTTAAAAAAAGGACAAGAGTTCTAGAAATCAGCCAAAGCCAGCAAGCTAAGGGTAGACAAGGGCAAAAAAAATCACCAAGATGTCCATGCAGGTGGCAAGAACATTTAAGAGATCAATAGGGCAATGAGATTCTTGTGTAAGGAAGGAACTAAGGGTGCTACCCCAAGAGCGTTGCCTAGTAGAGATTAATCATTTCTAATATGCGTGTGAAGTTGTTCTGACAAAATAAATTAGCATTCCCCATTTTGGTTTCATGTATAGAACTCTTGTAAGTAGCTGCCCATTCTCAATTTTTTACGACTCCATAACCCTGCTTCTCCCTTGTGGTCTGATCTGAGATAAACTCTCAGTTAGGAAGCCATTGAATTCACAGATCCACCACAAATATGATTGAAAGAAAACTGCCAAAATGTCAAGAGACTCGGAGTGTGAAAGGACCAATTGAACAAGTCTATCAGGACGTTTTAACATTATTTTGATATCCGTCACTCCAGCACACGACAGGCACCTAGCTCTGGATCTTTCTATGAAGGAGTCTAGGTCTCATGACACCGCATGAAGTGGCAAGAACGTAGGATGTAGCCATAAGCTCTGTATTGAATCTTGTCCTTGTTCTGGGTGGACATGTGAAGCCATTTGAGGCAAGGAGTATAAGATCTGAAGATTTTCCATAGGATTTAGATAGCCTGGTCCATTCTTACTTCCTCAGTATGTCTTAGTTTGCTTTGGTTTTGTTTTTAGGTTGTTTTTTGTTGTTGTTGTTGTTGTTGTTGTTGTTATTGTTGTTGTGTTGTCATAGTTGTTGTTTTGTTTTGTATTTTTCTCATATTCTCTACCATCTCTTTATAAATATCTCTTCTAAATACCTCTAGTCATGGGGTAATTTTAAATACTGCTTTTTTTTATCTGTTTTATACATTGTTCAGTGGATGTTAATGATGGGCTAGCATTTGGAATCCCAGCAATAAATGAAAGGAAATAAGATTAGGTCAACAAAATGCTGACATCTAGACATTTTCATATTGTTCTGTTTTGCTTTACTTCCCTCCTAGTGACTCTGTTGCCAGGTGGTCATGGGCTGGAGGGTGATTGCTCTCTCTCTCTCTCTCTCTCTCTCTGTCTCTCTCTCTGTCTCTCTCTCTGTCTCTCTCTCTGTCTCTCTCTCTCTCTCTCTCTCTCTCTCTCTCTGTGTCTGTCTGTCTGTCTTTCCTGTTCCTGCCTCTGTCTCTGTCTGTGTGTGTGTCTCTCTCTCCGTGTGTGTGTGTGTGTGTGTGTGTGTGTGTGTGTGTGTGTGTGTGTATGTGTATAAGTGAGAAATACAGAGATACGGTGGGGGAGTTAGGGGTTGCTAGAGTGTTAAACCATCCCTTCCTACACATGTGGTTCCTGCATAGATGCCTGAGTGGCAATTGTCCAAATGAGAGCAGAGGTAGAGTCAAGTGGAGCAGAAACAGAAATGTTTGAACCTATGGATGGGGAACAGAACAGGGAACAGAATGGGTTCTGATAGCTGAAGTTCCTGAGAGAAAGTGATTGTCCTTCCTTGAAGTGATCTCCAGTCATCTTATCAGAGCTTCAATATCCTTCAAAACAGGGTCATTTGAAATGTGTCAGATGTAATTGACCTGAGTTGGGAGAACAGGATATGATACAGTTGTCCCATATATGGCTGGACATTCTACAGCCTTTCCTCTGCACCTTGACCAGATGAGGGTCTGTGTGTTAACTACCGTCTGTGGCAGAAAGAAGCTTTCCTGATGAGTGATGAGAGATGCTCTAATCTGTGAGCATAATGAACAGTCATTAGGAATACAAGGAAATCGTTCTCCAGTCACAGCAGAGCAATTGCACATATGATCTCACAGCAGTCACAACAGCATGAACAAGACCTGTACAACCTCGAGTCACACAGAATCCCAGCATGGAGAGGAGAGTTGGACACACAATCCCGTCTCTCACTGAGAAGCTCTTGGCAGCCAATACATGCTATAAGAGTCTGTTTTCTCTAAGTGTGCACCTGCGTCCTCCCCAAGATTGACCACACTCTAGTGTGTGGCCATCCAGTAAAGAGTATATGGGCTTTACAAATGGAGTTCAATTAGTTGTTTTGTTTGTTTTGTTTTGTTTGGGTTTTTGGTGGTGGTGTTGGTAGTGACTTGTTTTGTGGACACCAAGTTGGATAGGAAAGGTTGGCAAAGCATGGTACAAGGAAGAGTTGGGGGAAAAGATAAATATGATAAAAATAACCCTATGAGATTCTCAAAGAATTAGTTTTAAAACTGAGTCAGACACTGTCAGGGCGATGCTGAGATTACAATTCTCTGGTTAGCGCACCAGAAAACTGGTTCCCCCAGATGTTTCTGTCATAGCAAAATGTCTACTCTTTTACATTAAAACATCCTTGAAGCACAAGGACATGGGTTTTAGTCACAGCATAGGTAATTTGAGTTAAAGACTAAAGCAGGAATATCCTCACTGTCAAGAAAAAAAAGGTTCTGGTTGTTCCAATGCTTTTAAATTAAAATAATATGTAGGCATTTTTATAATGTCTGCTACAATCTCACCTCTATCGTCAACACATTGCACATGTGCAAATACATACATACATACGCAACATGTGCATTCATACTGTTTGTCTTATATACATGCTCCTGTTATATATAATATATATTATATCTCACATATACACATCTGCATATGCAGTAGTATGTAAATGCCTATACAAACGCTCATGAACAAACATGAACATACACTCTCAGGCACATATATGTTCATGTGTATATACACCTGAATATACACACAACCACTCTCACACTTTCTGACTCTAATCTTACTGTTAAACTACCGTATTACCTCACCATTTATATACGTTTAGAGATTGTTCAATAAACACTTGATGATTAAGTGAGTGGTTGAATCAATGGAAATGATTGTCCTTAATATGAATAGCTTAATAAGGAAAGGGGTGAAATTATCTTCACTGATCTGCTGGTGTGTGTCAGCTCCTCGCTCACATTTGCTGCTGCTGATGAGTCAGGGGATGCCAACAGTAGTGCCCCCAAGCTCCATACTGGGCAGCAGTGATGCTTAGAGGTCACGGTGAGTCTGTTCAGTGCCCGAGGTGCTGTTCTCGCCAGTAACTGGGATGGATAGTGAGGCTCTGTTTGCAGAGCAGTATTGCCTCTGCTGCAGGACTCAGGGCTCTGAGAAGCCCCCTGACATTCCCTGAGCGGGGTTCTTCATGAGTTGTTCTACTGATAGTTCACACAGTTCTGCTCCTCTACTGCTGGTTCACAGGCTACAGCTCCATATTTCTGCACAAAGTCCAGGGCGGGGCAAGTAACTGACATTTAAGTGATTTCCCTTACAAACCCTCAGCATCACTTATGGCTCCGGAATCATGGCTACGGGACTTCAGACAAGCGTGTGGCTCTCCTATTAGCTCGTCACTTAAGTATGGATTCTTTGGATAGACTACATAACTAGTAAATGTCTGCTTTGCACCCACAAGGGCACATCTAGTTCTGGTATAAATGCCTCACCCCATTGGAAACCAAGCCCAGAAGGCCATTAACCCTCCACTTCAGTCTGCCTCAGCTCCTTACCATTGCTTACAAACATCAGATTAAAAGTGTAGAAGTTCGGGCTGGAGAAATGGCCCAGGGGTTAAGAGGTCCTGAGTTCATTTCCCAACATCTACATGATGGCTCACAACTATCTGTAATGGAATAAGATGCTCTCTTCTGGTGTGTCTAAAGACAGTTACAGTGTACTCATTCACAAAATAAATAATTCTTTAAAAGTGTAGCTGTGTTTAAGGTGTCTTATTTTTGGTTCTAATCAGTTTGAGTGTTGGTTGAGGAAACCCTATATATTGGCAAAATATACAATGTACCAGGCTTATCAAACTTCAAAGAAAACCAGGCACCAAGGTTCCGCCTAAATGTCACCAGTACATCCAGAACACTGAGTTCTATATTCAGACAAATTTAGTGACCAAAAGATATGATTTGTTATTACAGCTAATAAATATAGAGTTCATACTTGTATTCAATTAAAGAAGAAATGAAGAATCAAAATTCAGCGTACAGGAAAGAGAATAAACAAATGAGTTATTTATCTTGCATTGACCCTCACAAAAATTAATGTGTAGTCTACCTGACAGTTTTCAGAAGAACTAATTAGCTAAGTAACACATTGTTCTAATTAATATGTGAAATGCTTTGCTACTCATAATAACAGATTTGAAAAGCTTTGAATTTTACACCAAGGACTAAAGCTTAATCAATATTTTCTGGTCAATGACATTTGTAATAAAACATTAGAGAAATACTCGTTGGAAATAAATCTAAACCAAAAGTAAATTGTTTTATTACTAATTAAGTAAACGTGGGAAGTCTGTAGGCTAAATGCTGCAGAATTATGAGTAGATTAAAATGCAAAGCTTTTCATTAAGAAAGTCTTAGACCTTCAAAAGTCTCCTAAGAAACTCTGGAGAATGGACCCAAGGCATTTTGGGTGTTTTGTTTTGTTTCAGTGTTTGCTTGTTCATTTGTTTGTTTGTGTAACCAGCCTGCTTGTGGGAAAGTCTGATAAATATCAGTTCCTAAAACGATTTGGAAAAATAAGAGATACTGCACAGTTCTCCGACATACCCTTTAAAGGGAATTCTAGGATATGTGTTATTTTCCTTCAACTTCTTTAAAATGACTACCAGAAAACATGAAGTGACTTTTATTTACGTGTAACCCTTCACCTTTCTTGCCTCTGCAGTGAAGGTCTTAGGTTAGTGTCTCAGAGGAGACCGCCATATTTGTATACCCACATGGTATCTATTGCCATGTGCAATCGTCAACTATGTCTTGAGATCAGCTGATTTTCTATCATTTAACAGATTATAATCACATGTGAACTTCAAGCTGGGGTATGGAGACTTGGCTTAGTGTCTTGCATACTCCCATTCATTTTCCAACATCCACTAGCTGCTTCTCAGGGCTTATTCTCCAGACTAGATATTTAATCTTCCTAGTCTCAGATTGTCCACCGGTAAATGAGGAGAAAGGTTCTGATTACTTCTCCAATCCTCACAAGTTAGGAACCCCAGGTTTTTATACCCCATAGTACCCCCACAACTTTCACCAATAGACAAAGCTGTATCTATTAGAGATAAAAGACTTACTAAATACCAGAGAGGTTAGAACACCAGAACTAATTAGTACTTTATAGATGATGACATCAAACTTCAACTGGATGGAGACAGTGTCTTCCATAAGTTGGAGGCTTAGGGCTGCCTTCTGAAGGGATGGGATAAATGAAAAGGGGGGAAAGGAGAGAGAGAGAAAAAAATTATTCAATCAGCCCAAGAATGTTCTAGAACCTAGAATCTAGTTGAATACGATTTGCTAGTATCACCAATATGCTGAGTATCATTTGAAGTTTCAAAATAGAATCTTGGATCAAAATATTTCTAATTTGTCATTGCTAGGCTTTTGAAGTATTTTATACAGTTTACAGTTGTGGTTTCATTATAATCCCACTTACTTGGTTGAAGATTTGTTTTATTTTGAATTGGGGTTGGGGATTGGTCACATGCACATGAATTCAGATGCTTTAGGAGGCCACAGGTGTTAGAACCCCTGAAGCTGGAGTTGCAAGAGGTTTGAGCCATTAGATATGGGTAACTGGGCACCAAATCCTCTAGAAAAGCACCAGCTTTTCTTAACCACTGAGCTATATCTATAACCTGCTCTTTATTTTTATTGCTTTAAGAAGAAAACTATTTGTTGATCTGCATCTACCAAAAAGAGAATGTATTCTTCAACCAATGATAGTCATCTGAGACATCTGATATTGTAGATTTTAACCACAACTTCTCACCTTTAAATATTTATCCTGGTCTTGAATAAGACAGCACATGTTCCTTCTCAGTAATCTGCTGGCATTTTTATGTGTTTGTGTCAAGACTCCAGAACTTGAATCCAAATCTATCTCTATTAACTTGGAACTAGAAACTATTCAGTAGCACTGGCTACTTGTTCATAGTGACTGTCCTTGCTGATGACCTGAAGTTAGAAGACAGTTGTTCAACAGCTCCCTCAGCTCTCATCTCCAGCCAGGCCCATCTTTATCCACATTAAAACACCGTCTAAGTTTCTTAGGAAATGTGGACACGGCCAACCCTTTGACTATGCAACAGAATACAAAATATGAATCTCTGGATGACACCTGTGGATCCATCCCATATGCAGCCACCAAACCCAGTCACTACTGCTGATGCCAAGAAGTGCTTGCTGACAGGAGCCTGATATGGATGGCTCCTGAGAGGCTCTGCCAGAGCCTTACTGATACAGATGAAGATGCTTGCAGCTAACCATTGGACTGAGCATGCGGACCCCAATGGAGGAGTTAGAGAAAGGACTGAAGGAGCTGAAGGGGTTTGCAACCCCATAGAAAGAACAACAATATCAACCAACAAGATTCCCCAACCAGAGCTCCCAGAGTCTAATCCACCAACCAATGACTACACAAGGAGGGACCTACGGCTCCATCCACATATGTACCAGAGGATGGCATTGTCAGGCATCAATAGGTGGTGCAGTCCTAGGTCCTGTGAAAGTTCACTTCCCCAGTGTAGGGGAATGCCAGGGCGTTGAAGTGGGAGTGGGTAGGTGGGAGTGGAAACATCATCATAGAAGCAGGGGGAGAGGGGATGGGAGAGAGGATGGGAGAGGGGGAAAAGGGGGATAAATACATAAAATATCCAATAAATAAAAAGAAAAAAATATAAACATCTGCTGAGCTGGTCCTCAACAGCTGAACAATGCAGTTACAGAACAAGACAAAAATGTCATAGTACTTTAAGGGAGTATAGATTTTGTTGTGGACTGTATCCATGGTTATCCTCATCTGCTTGCAGCTACATGAGACCACAAGCCTTTGGTTGGGCATGCCAATTTAAGTGAATGGAAAGAATTCAAATTAAAACAATTATTAGAGTTTTAATAGACCAGATTCTTCACTATTAATTAAGAGTTGGTATTGCTAATGGAAAAACGTTGCAGGTATATACAAGAGTGATAAATCTGTGTAATCAGGTAGTTCTACTTTCAGATTTTTGAGGAACTTCCATACCGATTTCTGCAGTGTTGGGCAAAGAGAGTGATAATGGTTGAACTTTATGGTGTACTTCATAGAAAGGTCTTATGAAACCCAACCCAACACTAGTTATGGTAAATATACAACAATAAAATCTATGTTAAAGAAGAAGGACAAGGAACATGTACATGTCGTTTCTCTCTGTCTCTGTCTTCCTCTCTCTCTCTCTCTCTCTCTCTCTCTCTCTCTCTCTCTCTCTCCTTCCCTATCTCTCTGTCTCTCTCTCCTTCCCTACCTCCCTCCTTCCCTCCCTAATTTCTCTCCCTCTGTTATAGTTTCTCTCTTTTAGATTATTTTTTTACCAATCTAAAATAGAACCTTCTTTACATTGTAGAATTTTAACAAATGCTAATCCACCCCTGACAGTATCACAGCCATAATTAAATGCAGCTTTGTACTCTGCAACTCTTTTCCCGTGACCCCTTATTTATCACACTGTCTGACCCAATGCGATTCCTTCTTATTCCTTCACAGCAAAGCTTTTGGGTCAGCAAAAACACACAAGCATGTGAAAATCCGTGTTTAATATCTTGAGGCAGATATGCCATTAGTTGCTTATGCCCAGGGAAGTTTGTCCCCATTGGTGAGGTATCAACACAAGGCTTTGTATTTCTGTTCCTTGGGCATCAAACTATTATCAGTTAAACTCTGTGTGGCTCTGCCAGCTGGGAAACATAAGCCACCACCGAACCCTGTGGCATTAGCTGTGAGCTCACAATGGAAATTAATCTCTCCTTTCTGGATCCTTACACTGACTACTATCTAAGAATAGCCAGCCAAGTGTGCAATATGCTACCTCCTTTCCCCACCAGCTCTTTGACAGTAGGAAGTCTTGGGTAAGCAATGTTTATAAAGGAAATTTGATTCCTTTCAGGAATCATTTGAAACTTTTATAGCGAACGCTGGATCTTCAGTTGTGTCATTTTAAAAATCACCACAGAGATGGGGGAAAAGACACGATTGTTAAGATCCTGTGACTTGGTGAATAAATGTAAGTTGTTAAAAGTCTGTATAATCATCAGCTCGACAATTTCATATTAAAATACATTGCATATATTTACATGATAATGTATATCTTTTACAAATAATATATTGAAAAAGGAGGTTTACTGAACCACTTCTTGAGAGCAAAATTCTTTCAATAGACCACTTAAATGCCTGCCTCTCAAGAGGAAAATGGTAAATACATTATATCATGCCTTATTGTGAAATAGGTTACAGCCATGAAACACAATAATAAGTCTACATATGCTGAAATACATTCTCCAGGATCCATTTGAAGTAATACTATTAATGCTAAGCTTTCATTTAATGTATCATATGAATATGCATTCTCCTTTGGGCAAAAAGAACTTAGGTAGGGAGATCTAAAACATTCCTAATTTTGTTTCTGGGGTACAGGGTACTGATTACATAGCGTGACATGTATTTCAACATCGTCATGATGTGACATGTCAAGTGTGCCATTAGACAACTTGGTCATCATCCATACAGACGTTATAGGTATTACACACAGTAGGACCACCATAGTATTACATGGAAATACACTCTTAGAGAATAACATCTTAGGAGCGTTCCACCACCTACTACAACACTATGTAGCTTCTGGCAGTTAAGCGAGTAAGAACATTTGTGGTTTCTACACAGCACATAGTTTCAGTTCCTAGTACCCAAATGGCAGCGCACAACTACCTGTAACTTTAATTCTAGAGTCTCAACAACCTCTTCCAGCTTCTACAGGCACCAGGCATGTATATACATCTGTACATACAAAGGTGACCTAAAAGTTTTTTTTTAAATGTGATGTTTATGCTTTAATTGTGCTTTCATGAATATGTGGATGCTTTTGTTTTGTTTTGTTTGTTTGTTATATAAATGGTTGTTTTAACCTTAAAACATATACAGAAGATTTGGAGATTCTACAACAGGGGTTCTCAACCTGTAGGTCATAACCCTTTTGGGATTGAACTACCTTTTCACAGGGGTTACCTAAGATGGTCGAAAAACACAGATATGATTATAATATGTTATGATTCATAACGGTTGTAAAATTAGTTCTGAAGTCGCAATGAAAATAATTTCATGGTTGGAGTTCATGACAAAATGAGGTACTTTATTAAAGGGTCACAGCACTAGGAAGGTGGAGGACCACTGGTCTCTGAGCTCCTTACTCACAATCTCAAGGTCAGAGAGCTTGGAATACAATCTTACCTGAACTAGAGTTGAGCAAAGAAGTTAGGTCATCATCATCTCATCCTGATTCTCTCAACGCCTCACCAAGGATGCCTCTGTGAGAACCCAGAACTCATCCATGAAGCAGAGCCCAGTCACACATTCCAAAGGTATGAAGATGCAGAATTAGGTTACATAAAACAGACCAGGAAGGCTTTTCTCTTCAAGTTCCAATTTCTCCACACGTATCCAAACCTCTAAATCGAAGATTCCTCATTTTTACATCCCCATCTGTTCAGACAACCAGACCCTTTCAACTCCTTCCTTACTTATCATTCATTTATTTATGTAACGGAATAGGTTGCATCATTTTATTTTTACATAGGTATATTTTTTGAGACGTTTCTCTATGAGACCACTGAAGAGAAATCCAGGTATAATAAGGGAAATGTCATCTGCTCACAGTCTTTTGAAAGGAAGCTGTGAATTCAATGACACGTGTGACAAGCAAACATTGAAACTGTTCTCTTTAGAACTGTCACATTTTATGCACTAGTAATTTTAATATCAACCTATTCAAACTTCCTTAATCTCTACCGCAGTGACACCGAATGGAGCAGGTGGCTTTCCTTTTGCTCACCATGTGTCTAAATGGTGGGCTACCTGTACTCTATTTCTTCAGGCTCCACAGGGTTCATCTTGGTTCCTGGTCAGGCTGTTGCAGGGTATTCATAATGCAATAGCCAGAATCCAGCCATGAACTCCTGAGCCTTTAAACCTCCAGGAAAATTTAGATGTCAAAAATTTTCTTTTCCGATGAAAATATTAGTCAAATTATTCGGTGTAGGTTATATTTCTTATTATAAGCTTATTCTGTTAAATCAAATGCAAATTTTACTGTACTATAAAACCAACTAAGTAGAACCATGTCGTTTCTTTTGCAGCCGTTAATTTTAAGCCTAGAAATTTGAGATATAGAATTTTGGAAACACAATTAGGTTGGTTTGGACATCCAATGGGCATTGTTAATTTGCCTTTTTCCATCCCCAGGTTCAAAATCTATTCCTGCACATAGCTGTGGAGGGGAAGAATATTCAAGTGACAACATGCTTTATGAGCTAGTTCAAAATCCTGTAAACTCTTCCTTTAAACAGTTATGAGGGGGAAAGCCTACATGAAATCCACACATTAGTTTTTTATTGGGGGAGGGTTGGAAAACTCAGAGTTGACTTTTGAGCACATTGAGGATAAATGGCAAGTGAGCAATAGATAAGTCTCAAATACTTTAATTTCTTCATTTTAGATTTCATCATGATTAATTACTTGATCCATTCACATGTCTACGCTCATAATGTTGGGATATTCTTTGGGTTATTATCATTTGTGAAATGTTCAACAATAAGCATTTATTCATATTAACAGTACATCAATGATGGTATTCTTAATGAATATCATTAATATTAAAATATTATTATTGGGCCCACTACATAAGAGTTGAAAGCACAGCCTCTGATCTTCAAGTGCAAGCAGGCTAATTAGCAAAATAATATGCACCCATAGAGAGGAACTGGGGTATACAATCACATCAGAAAATTGCGCACCAAAACCCATCTCATTCAGAGTCCTGAGCATTGCCTTCCCTGTGCACTGAACATTCAGCTATTCCCAAAAGATTGATGGGCTCCATCAGCACCCTGCGGCTTTTGTTTCTTATCACCTCAACACCATTAGACCTTTCTCTGGTTTCACGCAAATTAACTGCTCATCAATTTCATGATTGCAGGAGCTTGCAGCAGCTGTAGCTTTCAAACTATGATTACTTTAAACCTATTTGGTTCTAACTTCCAGCCCATGAGCTCTTCTTTGTTCAACTCAATTGATTCATTCCGACCAGTTTATAACAAGGACATTCATTTCACTTAACTATCTATCCGGATAGGCCACAGAGCTCGTAGGCCATCAGCCCCACACCTGCCATCAGTACCAGCCTTCAAACTAAAGCACTCATCTCCTTCGCCTGCTTTATGTCCTTCTGTTTTTATTTTTGTAGACAAAATCAAAAGGCAGATAAAATGTCTAACAGCTCTCAAATGCCAAGGCTTATTTCAATGAGAAGCGTGTATCATGTCAGGCCTGACCTAATTAAAAGAAAAGAGAGGTGGTCTGGGGAGAAGGTTCAGTGACTAAAACACTACCTGCTCAATCGTGAAGAATTGGGTTCAGATCACGACAACCCATTTTGAAAACCAGGCCCAAGGGCACACAGCTCTAAGCTCAGGGTTAGGTTAGGGAAAGGTGGACACTAAGGGATTACTGGTTAGTCAGGATGGACAAAATTGTGCCCTTTGGAATCAGTGAAGAGATTATCTGAAATGAAGGAAAGGTAGAGAGTGACTGAGTAAGATTCTCTACTGCCAGCTTCCATAGTAACTCAAGGTAAAATAAGACCGCACACGGAACCACGCATGCGCACACCATACAAACACGTGATTCTCTAAAGGTGAGTCAATGGAAACATGAAAGAGGAAGAGTATCAGGAGAAGTAATTCTAGAGAGAATAGCTTCGGTAAGTTTGGAGATGTCTCATGAAGACACAGTCATCTGAGTATACTGAATCCTTCCCAGTGGACCTAGAATCCCATCCGGCCAGCACAGACTTCTTTCCAGTGGAATAGCCGAGCTCCCTCAGCCACGCGGGATGTACAAATGCTGGTTGTGTTTGTACTTGATATGATACCTTCTCTAAAAACTTCATTCCAGCTCTCAGGGGTCTCTGCAGAATCCTTTAATGCTGGCACTTTAAAACTATTTGTATTAATTTCTTGAGAATGTTGTATAATATAATATTTGATTGTATTCTTTTTTTTTTCTTTTCTTTGGAGCTGGGGACCGAACCCAGGGCCTTGCGCTTGCTAGGCAAGCGCTCTACCACAGAGCTAAATCCCCAACTCCTTGATTGTATTCTTTACCCCAACTCCTGGAAGTTCTCTTAGATCCACCTCAAGCAAACTTTATTCCCTTCTTTTAATTTACTTTTCAATTAGTCGTCCATTGTCTCCAACGTGCGTTATCCATACATTTATGGGATTAGTGCCATACACCAGGGAATGGGTGGTCTAGCAAGAGCCACATCCTTAAAGAAAACTGGTGCTTCTTTCCCTAGAAGCCACTGACTGTTCTGGATCTTCAGTTGGAAGAGGGAGTCTGTAACTCTCTTCCTATCCCATGTGAAGATGCTGACACTTTTGCTCATAAACAGCAGAAGATGTTGTTTCTCTCTGGTCCTCCCTGCCCTCTGACTCTTAGAATCTTTCCACCCCTTCTGTGATGAGTGTGGGAAGGGGGTGTGATTCTATGACCAGTCATCACTGCCTGTGTTCAGCTCCACCCACTGCAAAAGAAATTTTCTTGATGATACCTGAGAGCAGTACTAATTGTGGTTCGGGACTGGTCTGTCTTCCACTATTGGGATTTTGTTTTAAAGAGCTGCTGACGTTCCTAGCTTTAAAAACCAACTGTGAAACTATCCTTTCTCAATCTGCTTCCTTTCTGTCTGTTGAATCTGTAATATATTACAAGTGTAAAAACACTATCTTACACTTCAAAAGGAAATAAAACAATGGCATTGAGTAATTTCTTTGATTTGTTGCAAAAGAAGATGAGAATTTGCTGAAATTTGTCCCCAAATAAATTAATTTGTAATGATAGTGTGTGCTTATTGTAATGGTTGCTATCTCTGTGTCTTCACCTTCTGTCTGTGTGAATGCATGGGCACACACATATATGTACATGTTCATGCATACATATACACCACACATACACACACACACACACACACACCACATACATATGCATTCACACATTCACAAATTCACACACACTGACATGAAACACAGAGAACTGCTAAATAGCTAATATGTCCCACCGATACAAGGAGATCCTGGTTTGGCTGCATAAAATCCATGTTTTCTTGTCTACAAGGTCTGATGTTGTCGCCTGTCCTTCATTATTCACCATCAATTCGCCCTTAACTCCTCTGATAGCACAAAAAGAAAGCAGAATTAGAACCAGGGACTTTCCTTGGCTTTAGGGTACCACCTGTTCAACAATAAGAATGTCTGCCACAGATATTAAAATTTGAAAGACTTTGGATACAATCTGCTTTCTTTGAGCAAAGTCTGACCTGACCAGGTACCACATAATAGTTAAAACAAAACAACTCATAATAGTTAAAACCAAAGCATGATTTTGGGCATATTAAGTAGACAAAGAAAGTTGCATAATAGTAATTAATAAGTTGAGTTGACAAAGCTATTCTCATTTTGGTCAAATATATATGTCTGTAACTCTTCATGAAAAGGGCAAGTAAAAGGAACTCTAGAACTACTCTGTGTGTATTTCAGTTCAAATTGTCTCAAGTTTCTGGCTGTGTGTGTGTGTGTGTGTGTGTGTATGTGTGTGTGTGTGCATGTGCATGTGTGTATATGTTTGTATTTAGGTATGTACACAAACCTGTAAGTATAAATATTCTATGAGTCAAGAGACATGTATGCACACATACATATGCACATGCATATTTCTATGTGCAAAGTTCACTTTTAAATTTTATGACAAGCGCTTTTCATTCACTGCTCTTCAGAGTTCTGAAAATATATTTAAAATTGTGGAACTTCCGATGAAATTTAAAAACAAATAAATTCTCTTTCATGAGAGAAAACTATGACTTCAGGTTTCCATGTTCTCTCAAATAACTCATCTCAGAAAGAAGCATGATTTTCTGTCATGGCATTAATTTAGACTTATCTCGACATGACACAGACAAAATTTTGTCCCATGCTTTGGGGGAATGCTCAATTATTTATGTCTTACAGTTAAGTGCACTAGAATATATTCTTTGTAATCATAAAATGTCATACACTCTTAGAGGAGGACTGTCCACATCTGGTTTAACCAAAGGCTGTGTAATTCCATGCCAAGCTCTAGAATCCTAACATATCAATAATGGTTTTGCATAAAAACCTTAGATATTTTTTCTATGGTCCCTTCAAAATAGCTTAATTTAGAGAAATTTCTTTTGCACTCAAATAACCAATGTTTGCTGAGTGCCTTCGTCATATACTCAACATCTTGTTAGGTGTGTAAACACCTTCTTCCATTGTTATTAACCTTCTGTGTATTTCCATGTTCATCCAAAAGATGCTATGTTTGTTGCAAGTTTTGGGGAGGCTCGGGAATAAAATGTTGGGTTTTTTTTCCTTCTGTCTTCCCCAGCATTTCAAATTAAAATGAAGTGTCACATCAACAACTGGGTATTTGGTGCTATCAACTGTTTAGACTCTGTGTTAGCAAACTGATGAAACTGGTGTTAAAGCAACTTCCCTTCAGTCCTTGACTGAAGACATGGGTCGCTCAAAGAATAAACCAATTCTGCCCTCACATCTGACCCACATGGCTCGATGCATTGCAAGCCAGCATTGAGGTCTTCATCCAGGGAGTTCATCACTTCTCATTTCTAGTTATTTTTGAGTCCCTTGAGGTGAATCTAGGGATGAACACTGGTTCTTTTCATTCCCATTTCAAACAACAGAGATCATTGGTGAGCCCCTGTGCTGTTTCTTTTGATCCCCCACTCCTTCTTTTTGAACCACATTCCAAAAATGGCATCAGTCTCCATACATCGTTAAGTTTAACATTTATAGAACTAAGTTCACTTTAGAACCAAGATGTGTATGACTCTGACTGAAAAATGCACAAGCTTCTGAAAGCAGACTTTCCCTGGGTAGGAAATCTAGGGTCGTGCTTAATTTTAACTGGAAAAATGCAAGCAAATGTTTCAGCTATGATTTGGGAAAATATGCATACCATAAGAAAATGGTGAAAAGGACACAAAAAGATGTGTGGTATGTGGCAAGCATCTCTGGATATAAATTATCCCAGGATGAATTGAAGGACTCTATAATGGTCTCCTTGCTCATTGCAATTCACGAGTCTTTTGGGACCTCACGCTTTTCTTGTTGATTCTGAATGCAGTGAGAAACAGTCTGCCTTTGGCTGTTTCCTTACTCATTTTGATTATGGCTCCATTTTTAACTAAATTTCATAGAACCTTTTTCTAATGTTCTCAACTCCTCAACATACTTGACAGATGACTCAAGTATGCTCCTCGTCTTGCAAATGGAAAACAGTGAACATGCAAGGATGCATTTTGAACATCACCAAAACAGTGGATCAAAATAACTCTGGTTGGAGACCATAATGACATTCAGAAATAATGCCTACACCTTATGTCATTTTCAGAGTCAAAAAGAAGAAAATGACAAGCTTGGGGAAGAAAGCAGAGGAACTATGTTACATCAAAGGTCCTTTTCAGTTGTTTTCTTCAGGGGGCAGGTGACAGTTGTGTTCCTTATCTGATAGAGTGGCTTATCACAGATATTTGTGTAGAATTGTTTCTGGATTTATTTTCTCCTAACAGTGCCCATTCATTGTATTCCAGAATTCATTAGTCATTTGGAAATTATCTGATGGCTGTTCTCCTAGGTGAAACCTTAGTGGATCTTTAGGACATAAAGGAGAAGAGAGAGCTGCAGCTTAAGTGTCCTGGGTATTTTGTTTTAGTTTCTGCCACATCTGGGAGCTTCTGGTTTCCTTGCCATTGAATCTGTAGATCCTTGATGGCATGTGCTTTCTCCTTTCTGGATTGGTTTTGGTTTTGGTTTCATCTTTCTGGCATTTTAGTTGACCTTTGTTCATACATGGCACTGAAGTCCTCAACAAAGTCAGCTTCAGTGATCAAGTGGTGGGTGGTGCTTCTAAATTTATGGCAATATGTGATATGTGCTAGGTCCTGGGGTAGAAACCTAGTCTATAGCTATTTATTATGAAAAAGAAGGCTAGGGTCAAGGAGATAGCTCAGTTGATAATAGGGTGCTTGCCTTTCAAGCAAGAAATGCTGAATTTGGTCCCCAGAACTTACATTAAAAAAAAAGCCACTGGACATACTGGCAATTTCACTTCAGTGACCAATGCCGGGGAGGTGGACACAGGCAGATCCCTGAGCTCCAGGTTGCCTGGCACACTTGGTGAGCTCCAGGCCATTGAAGAGGCACTGGTTCAAATAGGTAGGTAAGTAGTAGATAGATAGGTAGATACATAATACATACATACATACATACATACATACATACATACATACATACATACATAAGATAGATGATAGATACATAAGATAGATGAGAGATAGATAGATAGATAGATAGATAGATAGATAGATAGATAGGATAGATGATAGATAGATAGATAGATAGATAGATAGATAGATAGATAGATAGGATGGATGGATGATAGATAGATAGATAGATAGATAGATAGATAGATAGATAGATAGATAGATAGATAGATAGATAGAAGATAGATAGGATAGATGAGATAGATAGATAGGTAGATAGATAGATAGATAGATAGATAGATAGATAGATAGATGATAGAGGATATGCAGTACCTAAAGAATAATGTCCAAAGTGATCCTGTGTCCTCCACATGGATGTTCTCAAACACATGTGCATACACACACACACACACACACACACACACACACACACACACACACACACACACACTGGGAACACTGCAATGTGTGGGATTTTCTTTGACCACCACATGCTGTTCCTATCATGGTCCATCCTTGCCCTTCATTATCATTCATTCAGGCTCCTCTGTGCTATATGCACTTGTCTTTGAAACATCACTTTAATTTGCTGCCCTCTCGCTTGAGATGCAGTGCCTTGAAGAATCTTTGGCAGGAAATCTAACCAAACACGCAAGCCTCTCAGGATTATTTGTTTGCGCAGGAAATAAATGTGGTTGGACACTGTCATAAAGGCAGAGGCAGGACTTTGAAGGTGACAAAAGCCCTGGTATGAAGCCAGAGTATTCTTTGGAGAGCTTCCGCTCACTGGAGAATTGCAGAACAGTGGCTCTCTTAGGGACCTCTGGACCATCCAATTCAATCACCTCATTTTACAGGTGAGAAAACTATGACCCCGAGGGCAAACAATTTGCCCAAAGTCATACAGATAATTTATTGCCAGAACTAGAATCTGTATGTTCTAATTCCTGGCTTAGTAAGGCTTTCCCCCAACCCCCTACCACCTCTTCTTTGAACTGCATTAGTTTACTGCTTCAAGTTTTGGACTTTTCTATAAAAAGGAGAAATGAAATAGTAATGGTCATAATAATATTTCTTTGGACTTTTATTCTATAAGTTGGTGGGGAAAGGGACATTAAGCGCCATGCTGTGTGTATGCACACTCAGGGTTACAGGAGATTGCTCTGAGGAAATGAATCTGAGAGGAATGCAATCTGGTCACCGTGGCTTGGTTATAAAAATTACTCTACTGCTGCCACTAGGTAAACTTGTCTCTTGCAGCAGAAGAAATCAGTTGAAAACAAGTCAGAATGGCATGTGTGCAGACAGGCAGGGTATCTCCCGCCATGAGAGCATTGTACTATAGGCTCACTGTGGCTTTCCATGTTTCCTACTCCAGGAGGCCCATCAACCTCATGTTTTCAACTTTCTCATGGCTCCAGAAAGTAGATACTTGGCCATCACTATCCAGCTAAGGTGCTGCTCTTGTTCCTGGGACAATATTCCTGAGACTGCAGTGTGTGTTGGGGTGGGGTATTTAATTTGCCTGTGGGGTTTTAGTGATTTTGGTCCATGCTATGGGCCTGAAGTGAGGGAAAGCATCCAGGCAGGGAGTGCAAAGCAGAGATAGAGAAGAGGCCAGGACAAGGCAACCCTTCAAGACCATCCATCTAGCGACCTACTTCCTTCAGCCAGGCTCTGCTCCTTAATTAGCCACTCAGCTTTCATCAATGGAGTATCCATTGATAAGGTTGGAGTCCTTGAGGTGCAATGGCATCTCAAAAACCTAGAGTCTCTGAGCCAAGCCTTTACCAAGTGAACTGTGCATGGGGATCTTTTGATTCGAACTGTAACGTTTTCTCATTTTACACATGTATGATTGTGTGATGACTCACATGCTTGATTAGAGGAATTGGCTCTTCTAAAATCTGGAACGTAACATGGTTGTGGCTGACAGTGATCTAAACGCCATTGCTTAAATGTTCCCTTCCTTGGCCATAATGAGCCATTGCCACGGAAAACACCTCAATTAACCAGGTCATGCAAAATGAGATTTTAAGGGTCCAGGAGTTTCACTAAGTGGGACCTGATCACCTTAACTGTAATCAACCATTCTGCCCAGGATAGATTTCCAGCCAAAATAATAGCACAAGGGTAAATCTCTCATTAGTAATTCCATTTATGCAAAATTCTAATTAGCTCTGCTTGGGAAGATATGTGTGTGATGATACGATGGAGCGAGGGAAATAGGCCTCTGCCACTGGACACATGGCACAGAGCTCCTCTAAGTAGGTTGATCATATCATTTATCATCCAAACCAGGACACTTTTAAAAGTGAGGTGACTCTATTAATAATTATGCTAGGACAATAAGCATAAACTAGGACTGTCCGGGCAACCTAGAATATAGAGTCACCTGTCCTCCAAGGATAAATGAGAAGGTTTGCTCCCTCCTGCCTTTCATTTCTCAATGACCTGAGTTATCTTTGGAACGATGAAACAGAAAGTGCCCCATATCTGTTGTTTAAAGCCACATCTCAGGGAATATAGCACAGGGCATGTATCTCTTATTGTTAGAACTGTCCCAAATCGTGACTGGCAGAAGATTAGGAGAGATTAATTGCAGAATGAAGTCATGTCCCATTTCTAGAGGCATTGAACTGAATGCCCTGTGATAACAAGCTCAGAGTCCCCAGAGCCATGCAAGGCCCTTGTCTCCTGTTTCACTTTTGTTTTCTGGGCATACAGCTGGAAAGACCAATGCTGTGCACCAGAGTCTAGAAGAGACGTGGAGAAGAACATATTGACTGGAGAGAGATTATAATGGGAGGCAAAGGCAGACAAAAAGACAGACAAGAAGAGAGAAAGGTTAGTGCAGAAACAAGAGATTCTGCTCCCAAACTTTAGAGCTAAGAGATACCAAAGGGGAAGGGACCACTCTTATTTCCAGTTCAAAGGCCACAAAGAAAGGTCCATTTGGAATTAGCTACAAGTTAAAATGCCCTCCTTTTGGCCTTGTTGGGCACCAATGAGAGAATAAGCCCTTGGTTCTGCCAAGGCTGGACCCCCCCCAGTGTATGGGAATGTGGGGGGCAGGAAGATGGGGGTTTAGGGACGGGGGACACCCTTATAGAAGAAGGAGAGGGAGATAGGGCAGGGGGCTTATGACTGGGAAACCTGGAAAAGAAATAACATTTGAAATGTAAATAAAAAATATCCAATAAAAAATAAAATGGAAAAAATGCCCTCCTTTCCAAGTGTAATCAAGATTCAAAACAATAGACACACTCTGGGTCCTTTTAAGCTGCAAGGGCTGTAGGCCACTCATGTGATGCAGGTGCACATAGGTAGGCATGGAGGATAGAGGACAACATTAAGTGTCACTCTTCCTCTGGTACCATCCCACCATGCTTTTTAATACAAAAATCTCTCACTGGTCTAAGGTCACCAGCTTGGCTAAGGTGACTGCTCTAGTGCCTTCCTCCCCTACCTTCCCAGTAAGCTTATTAGTTAGCACCAGCATTCCCAACCTTTTAATAATTATTTACTTCATTTTTGAGATTGTAATATAATTACATCATCTCCCCCTTCCCTTTCTTCATTCCATACTTTCCCATATATTCTTCCTTGCTGTCATTCAAATGAATGGTGTCTTTTCTCCCACTAACTGTTGTTACTTACATACAAACATATATACATCCATACATATGCACACGTGAATACATACATGTATACATACATTCATATTTGCACACACATACACAGTTCTAAATACACCCTGCTCACCAACATTTTACATGGATTTGCCGAGCAAACTTGGATCCTACTTGTGTACAACCACTTCACTGGTAGAGCCATCTCCCCAGCCTCAGGATGAGCATCTCAGCCTTCATGAGATGCTGTAAAGGAAAGTGATTATGGAGAGGAGGAGATTTAGATGACAAAAGACAGACTCAAGTTCCAAATAATCCAGCTGTGAACCACATAGCTTCCGGTTCTATTATGCATGAGCCTGGGCTGGTACTATGCCAAATGCTGGAAGGGAAAAAAAATGTACAGCTGCTCACGCTGACACCATGAGTGAGAATTTTGACTTGGATGCTTGCTGGGTGACCATTGTCCCTTTGCTAGATGCTAAAATCACTATTTTCAAGTCAGTGACTTTGCTTCATAGTTTGCGCTCACAGGACTGGGTCTGTTAAACCACCACATCTTTGGTGTATGCCAAGTGATCCGCTTTGTTCTCCTGGTGTCTGTAGGCTGTTGTAATCCAAAATGCTTACAAGAAAGGATTTGCCACAAGAAGGAAACCCGTTGATGACTGTAAAGACATAATGGTGTTGTTTACTGGGTGTAAATTAAGTTCATATAATGAACATTATAGAATGTGTAAAGTTTCATATACAGTGTAAAGTAAGTTGATATGATGAGCTATTTAGGAATTTCTGGAAGAGTACATGAAACACTATGCACAGATAGTCCTCAGAGAGTAGCAGGGGACAAGAAGCATTTTGAATCCACTGAGGTCATCAGTCCAGCCTGAGGTTTTACTGAATATGACCACACAGATGCTTCACCCCATTATTACAATGATCACATCATGCCAATTCCAAGTTTAGTTGCCATTTCTAACAGGTGACAAATGAAGGTGATAGTGAGCGGACAGTGATAATTTTAATATCACAAAACTATGATTCATATGTTAGGTGCAGATGAATCTGAATCAATATATTATGTGTGGAGGAACCCAAGCAGGAGATTGCAGCTTGGAGGTCTCACTGTTACATTCCTGTATAGACATGTAACATGCTTACCTAGCGAATATATATATCAGCTGACTTTTACCAAAAGAGAACCCATGCCCTCAACCTTCTTCCAATGTATGTAATGAATCCCAACACATATTTATACGCAAATGTTTGTCACTTCTCAACTAGACCAACACTAGCCCTGGCCTATCCACTTCCAAATCTGCCCAATAAAACTCATTGTGGCTATTTCTGTTTCAGTACAAAACAAGAGTCACATTGCTCAAACACAGAGCTCCCTATCTGCAGCCATAGGTTGCAGGAAACAGTGACAAATTCATGTAAAGAAACAGAACAAATTCTAGGCTCACAAAAGTTAGACCAGAGGTATGGCTCAGCAGGTAAAAGCATTTGCACCAAGTTCAAGGACCAGAGTGTGATCCTTAGTTATGGGGGACAGTGCTGGAGGTGTCTCCTGATACAGACTATAAATATATCTGTTTATTGGAGTCTTTGAATAGGAGTGGTTCTTGGGTTAGTTAGGTGGATGCGGGAGGAGGAAAATCTACTACTACTGTGTGCTGAGGGCCCAGGCTTAACAATGAGACTCTGGTTTCTTGCAGTCCCAAAGCTTCAATATCTCTTTTTCTTCCACATCATCTTTTTGGCCCTCATGTGAACATTCATTGATTTGGTAAATGATCTTCTCATTTAAAACATAAAACTTACAGTGCTCAATCAGGATGTCCCTGGAAGTGGAGTCTGTGGACTTATTTAAGCAATCACCATGATGTTTGTAAGACCCCATGTTTTATTCCTGCGAATAAGCTTGAATGGTCATTGTAAAACTGAAGAGAAAAATCACAGTCCATTGAGTGTCTAATGTGGTCATACACATGTCATCCTGAGGTCCCTCGGTTATTAAAACTAATGAACTATCTGGCTTTTAAAGGGGTTTCTGTGCTTTAAACATATTGCTATAAAATGTCTATGAACTTTTTTTTTTAAAACATAAGACACCACAGGCTATTGAGTCAAGGGCTCACATGCTATGGCTTATCTAGGAAGCCTTGGTCAGAGTCAGTGACTCTACAAATAGATATTGCAAATAGCTCAGCCTTTAATCTATACACAAACAAGGATTTTTGTGGATCTGAGTATTGACTTTTCCTGCCCTCTATAGCAGAAGTAAGATTTAATGCCACTCTCCTAATTCCCCCCAAAAGGTTTCACCTAAGTCATTTAATGTCACACTTTTCCTAAACAGTCTAAGGGAGCTGTTGCCCTACACTGACTGCATTAGAACTTACAGGGCATTGCTACCCAGAAGCCCATGAGCATAGATTGCAGGCCTACACAGACATGAAGCATCATGGCACAGTAATAAACCTATTCATACACATCACCTAAGAGGGTCAACCATTAAGTTTCATTAAGTTCCCAAGAAATTTCATAGTCGTTCCATGTCTGAGGGGCATCAGAGATGTCTGCGTTGTATAGAAAGCTGAAGCTTCTTTACCAGAGTTACTCCTCAGAACAGTCAGGCACCTGACCTTACTCAGGGTGAGGGGACACAAGGCTATTCTCCTCTGCTCACTAAGGTCAACCTTCCACAGGAGCCAGAATTCATTGTTTTCCTTCTATTTAATGAGCACCAAAGAAGAGCAAGCATCCCATTCAGTGTTGTTCCTAAATGTGCCATTGGTTCTGGACAACAGTCCTTTGAAAAGGGCGTTATTATCCCTGTTATTACTGATAAGGACACTTGCTCAGATTAAGCAACGAATATTAGGTCTTAAGTTTCTCTCTACACATCTGTGAGTTCAAACCTCCAAAATTCAGAGCCTTTGTTCCTGGCATCATGCAGTAGCAGAAATATCTCCATGAGGCTTGTATATCTGGATGCTATATACATTTCCCAGAGAGAGAGAGAGAGAGAGAGAGAGAGAGAGAGAGAGAGAGAGAGAGATGCTACTATATGGAGAGGCCAGTGGATCATCTTAGATTCGTTAGGTACAATCAAGATTGGTTTCTGAGCCAGGGTCTTTCACTAAACTGGCAGGCCAGAGAGTTCCAGGGGTCCACCCATCTCTCCCTCCCCAGTGCTGAAATTGCACGCATGCCTCACCAAACCTAGCCTTTATATGTGAGCTCTGTGAGTTGAAATCAAACCTTCATGCTTACAAGGCATAAAGCTGTCTCCTCAGCCCCTCAATTTGCTTCTTGGAAAATAGACTTTGTGAAGATGTGTTTTGCCTCTTTTATATACTTGGGGTTGATTAGTGGGCAGGATGTGACCTTCAGGGCTGGTCTTTGCAAGGAAATGTATCATAGCTTGATCTAGAAGCTAGAAATCAAAACCAGCATGCACTCCTTAACCTTTTCAACCACAACATGAGCAAAGGGCCTGGTACAAATAACTTGAGGTTTGGGGCTAACCACTTGTGTATATTTTATCAAATCAAGAGTGACAAATTTCGTGTGAGATTGTCCTTACTGTTTGCTTCTGACTTTTAACCTCAAGTAAGCTCAAAAGGGATGCAACCACGACATTATTTAAGTCTGAGTGGCATCGCATCCTTCAGAACGCTAACTGAAGAGGCCTCGGGAACCAAAGGCAACTACAGCAACTGCATGCCATCAGTCCAGTGGAACAGCACAAAATTCGCTTTAAGTTAGACTCTTAGGACTCAACATGGAAGCTGCTGAGGCAACCACGTTTGCCCATGTCCTAGCGTGGAAGGGAGGGGATTAAAAACAATGGATGTTTCAAAGAATCGTTTGTTCTGAGGTAGAGAAAGAGAAGGTTATGAAAAGCATTTCCAGCATGAGAGATGCTTTCTGGGCGATGGGCCAATGCAGTCCCTCCCAGGTGCCTTCTCTCGTTCCTCACATCCAATATTCTACCACAGAGGCTAATGCTTAGGCTACAAAACTTTCCTCAAACAATAAGCATACATTTGCTTTTGCTTAATCTTGCACACCTAGAAAACATTTTTCATTCAAAATAATCCTGGGGATTATAATACAGGATAGATGACTCTTCTTGGTACTAATTCCCTACGTTCTCACAATGGCCCATTTTATGAAACAGATGGGTCATAGTTTGCACCTCTCCACAGGCTCTTATTTCGGATGCTGTGTCCATTATTTTGAACACTATAGGGATGGTAGAGGTCGGACTAGGCCAGGAGACAGAGGCCACTATGAATGAACCTCTGAAACCAATACAGACCTGTGGTTCAGAATTGTATGCTGTGTCCTGTCCATCACTATGTGAACAAACCTCTTTCACATGGGGCCACTGCAATGGACAGACTTTCTCTGGCTGTCCCAGCTTTCAGGTCACGATGGATTGAAGTCTCTGAGGCCTGTGTCAATAGGTAGGGGAGAGCCACCCATCTCAGGAATGGGGCTTGAAGGTCCTAACCGTAGCATATCTACTTCTCTCCATTAATCAGCCACCTTCACTACATCCAGTCTCTTGTGTATCCCACATCTCTTAAGTTTCCTGTGAAACATTTGGTCACAGTGACAAGAAAGTGTCCAATATAAGATGCTATCACATTTGTTTCACAAATGGGTGAAGGAAAGTTCAGAGAAACTAAACAACTCCATCGCAGAACTAACTGAGCCAGGGCACACCCAAGCTGTCCTTTCTAAACCATATATGAAAACCCAACACTACCTTGCATACACCTGGTGCTTGCTAAGAAGTAGGTGTCTTTTCAATTCAGGCCTGGCCCTTACTTTCACCATCAAGGAATATTTCAATGTGTCAGAGGACTTGGAAACCTCTCTTTACCATTCATATGGGTCAGCCATCTTCGTCATGTTCATTCCTTGCATTTCAAGCTTTCCTGACATCACGCATTCTCCTGAGAGCAATCAATATCTTAGTCACAGTCTGTATTGATAAGTTACTTGTAAGCTGGTGATGGCACAGTGGGTAAGGACACTTGCTGAGTGTGGACCTGAGTTTGGTTCCCGGAACCCAAATGGGAGAGAGAAGACGCCAGCTCCCCAAAGTTGCCCTCTGGCTTCCACATGTGCCTTGTATGTGCATACACATGTACACACAACAAATAAATATAATAAAAATCTGTAATGGTTCTATAAGTTTTTATTGGCTATATCTGTTGTTTCAAAACTTATATGTATTTTTCATTCTTTTTATGTACTCCTTTCCCCTTTTTATACCTCCTACCCTTAGTATATCCTCTGCCTCCCTACTGTTCCTTTTCCCATGACTTATCATTTTACTTTAAGATTCATTGATTTTTTTTTTTAATCTGGGACTGTCTTTGTGGCCTGGGCTTTGAAACTATTCACAGGACCAGGACCCTGGTGGAGTCGCTATTAAGTACACAGCTGAAGACCAATGCTTGCCCCCTCCCAAAGATCCATAAGAATATAGAAGTTTGTCATGGACAGTGGTAGGGCCTCATGAACGCCTTCCTTCATCATGATTGGCTTCTCACATGCCCCTTTTCTTCAGTCCTGTGGGGACAGTTGCAACTGCTATGAAGTCCCATTTATAATAGCTGTGTCTGCTCTGAAGAGAGCATTTTGCATCCCTTCTACCTGGTTTCTGTTAGGCTATTTCTAAAATATTTTAAGTATTAAGTGACTTGTTTCTGGGTATCTACAGAAACTACAATGGGAAAGGTAAGGAAGTAAGTTTGAAACGTCCACCATGTTTCACTCACTTGCTCTGGTTTTAATGGATTGTTTTTAACTAGTATTTTCCACAAGAAAAAGATCAAAACTAAAACAACTGGGATATTCTAAGTCTCAGTTACTGATACTAAGTTGTATATGTACAAAACAACATAAATGCTTGTGGATGTGCACAGAAAGGAGGCATTTGTTTACATTAGTGATGTGTGTGTGTGTGTTTGTTAAAAATACTTACTTCATTGTTATAAAATTTATGTTTTAAGAATTAGATCTGGCTCTTTTCCAAAAGCCAATACTGTAGACTTTTTAAATAGTCCATCAGATTCCAGATCAGCATTGTGAGCCCAGGCAGGGGATATCCCGAGGAGCTGCTGAGATCAACTGTGTTTGATCCAGTGATGCTAGTTTGAGGCAGAATGAAACACTGACACTCATTCTGACTCTGACCTGTTAGTAGCTCTTAAAATCCAAAGCTCCTAACATTCAATGGGCAGGGAATGAAGTCTTGGATTAACAATGCAATTTTACCTCACCTGATTCATAAATAGTACTCAATAATTACATCCCATCTCTAGTTCTTAGCCATTTTGGGTTGTTGTTTTGTTTTATTCTTGCTTTATTTTCCTTTTAAATGATTTCTCTTTGACTTATTCATTTCCTCTGGAAAGGAAGAGGTGGAAGTTTCTAGATATATATTAGGCAGGAGGAGGAGGAAAAGCATACACCATTGAGAATAATTTGAGTTTCACCAAGGGTAGAGATAACAGCTGTGAGGAGAAATCCAAGCAATATACACACAAGCTCTTAGAGCCAAATCCTTCTTTCAAGCAAGGTTTGATATTCCTATACCTACTCCAAGACATATCCTTAATTTAATTCTAGGTTGCCAATAGCATTTATGTAGTCAATAGCATTCCCTCAAGAGATATTAATTACAAGCCATTCACCATTTAGGATTAAGTCTAAATGAAAACAACTTTTGTCCAAAAAGAGAAGAAAGCAGGGTGTTCTGAATGAGAGGGGTGTTAATTTCTTACTCAACTAACACATCACAACCCATGAGGGAGTCTATAATTTGTGATAGAAACCCTACCCCTGTCATCTTGTGAAACTTACCAACACCTAATTTCCATTGTCTACACTACATTTCCCATCCCAAGAATGTTAAAGCAATAAGGAATGGAGATTCTGGAGTCTGGGGGCATCATCCTTGGAACATCATCTTTGGAACTCATCACTGTTCATTCCGACATTCACAACGAACAGGAAGTTCTAGCTAAAGGAAGATGCTACCTTGGCTATGGACATGACACTAATAAGAGACAGTGGACGCGGGGCTGGGAATGCTCTGCCTTATGTGTCCCATGCTGCCTTTCACGGGCTGTTCTGAATCGTGGCATCAAGGAATTACATTACCAAGAGCACATGAGCAGACACGCTGCTGAGCAGGACTTTTAACATAGGCTCCAACAGACTTCTTATGTGATGTTCCCTGAGAAAATGTCTGTTTCCTACAGATAAGGCACCAGGACAGAACCTAGAATTGACTCTGCCCACGAAGTCAAGAGTAAATCAGTGAGTTTTAGAAGTAAGGCTCTCTCCACTGTAGTGGCAGCACACAATGTCCCTTACCAGCATGAGAAACAACTTGTGAGCAGCACATCCATAAGGCCCCATACCAAACCCACAGGGGGCTCCAGAGCTTCCTCTCCTCGGCAACTGTTCTCACACCTATAACTTTAAGAAGGGGCCTTTTGAACCTTGTAGCTTTCTGGGCGTTCTGAGCTCTGTAAAATTTCTGACCTCCTCCCTCTTCCTCCAGGAAGCACTTTTCTATTTAAGAGGAATGGTAACATATTTTCTTCCAGTGAAAGCGAAAGACAGGTTGGCTGAATAGCTGCATAGCCTCACACTCTGAATTTGCAGGTGTGTTTTGGTACCTTGAGGTTACGGAACATGTTTGTGGCAGAATGGCTGCACTCACCTCAGATTGGCCAAAGGCTATGGAGCATCTCTTGGGGACAGGGCACTGGATACAAGGGAACAGTACCACAATTTAAAAAGCTAGGCTTTTATTTCAGTACAATAAGGCAATAAACACCTAACTATGATTTGGCAGTATTTGCCAAGGGCTGTGACATGTAGCAGATAGACTCTAGAGAAAGTCTTCTTTGATGCTGTTCGAATGAGCCCCATCTGTTTTATACTGATTCAGAATCATGAGTTCGATTCCTGAGCCCGTGGGTGAGTTCACAAAGCATGTTGTTGGAAGGATGGAAGCAGGTACAACCCGTGGCTCATTCTGTATAGTGCCAAGTTGTACAGACTGGACCAATACTGTCCATTTCATAAACAAAGAAAAGCACTGGAGTATGTGAGTGTCTACAGTCTCACAAATTGTGGTGAGAAACTCATGGGCAGACCTAGAAGATACAAAAGTTCTGGGGAGGCAAAAGAAAATAAGAAATAATAAAAAATAATGAGAGAGGAGGGAGAGAGAGAGAGAGAGAGAGAGAGAGAGAGAGAGAGAGAGAGAGAGAGAAAGAAAGAACAGAGCCCAGACTTCTAGAAGGCTCGTCTGCAAGTGGGTGAGGAAGACAGGATCAGCACAGGCAGACAAGTATGCCTCTCTAGAATCCTCATTGCCCCAGAAATATGCTGTCACTTGGCAGAGAAGGAAAGAGAGGGGATACGAGAACAGACAGCAGACCTAGAAAATTATGTTTGAAAAGTGGGTGTATGACAGGAAGATGAGTTACCTGCATTTGACCTTTCTTCTTCTTTCCATATAAAGGATTTGAAATTCCATTTAAAAAGCAAAATAAGAAAAAGGCTTGAGGTGTGCAGCTGACTCACTCAATAGACGGGTAATAAATGCAATTCACATTTATCTGTGACACTGACTTCTTGCCTCCTCCGCCCCTTCCAGGCGTCTGAACTTCCCATTGTCTGAGATCGTTTCTTGCCATGGTGCCTGCACAGACGTCCTAATCACCTGCTTGTAATCACTCTATATAAAATCACACAGGGCACTGACAAGAGGCAAGAACAGAATAGACAATCCAGGAAACCTGAATCCTGGCCCCACATCTATGTGTAGGGTCTGCAACCTTTTTTATTAAATCTCAGCCTTTCTGCACCTCAGTGTCCCAAAGTAACAGGGGAAGTAACTGGGCCTTATAAAGTATTACACATCAGGTGTCCCCAGGCACCAGGGAGATTTCAGTAATTTAGGCCAGATGTCATTCAACAGAGCTGGAAGGGACTGGGGAACCATGGACAGTGCTAGCTAGTGGTCAGTGTCTGTTGGAAGAAAGGAGGAGATGCCGATCACAGGAAGCTATAACTTAAGGCAATGGTACCAATCAAATCACTGCCCATACAGCAAAGTCTGTGCTATCTGCAGTGATCAGGGGTTTCTGCGGGAGTGATGTCTTCGAACATTCTAATGCTCTAAGAGACCTAAATGCCCCTCCTTACTCATATTTTAAAAGTACATGGAGGAAACCATCCTTTCCTTGAAAGACAGACTTACCATTGTGGAAATCAGCTGTGATAATATGGAGTGGATAGTCTACATGGGGCCTCTTGGACTGGCAGAGGTATTTGTCATGAAGTTACACCACAGGGTTGCTACTTGATAATTGACTTCGTGTCATTGTGTCGTCTCTGCCTTCAGTCATGTTTCCTCACCGTCAGGAAGCCTTTCAGTCCTTGCTTCTAATTAGCTGATGACGAAAGTACCAGAAGTTTGTAAACCAAGAATCTTGAGGTTTAGATGTTCATTGAAAGCAATGGCAGACTGGTGCTTTCCACTGAACTAGCAGCATTCAACAAGTGCTGGACATTTGAGCTGTTTATTTGCCCTGACTGCATCACATCTGGAAAGGCAGGGTTATCACCCAGCTGGGCTCTAATATACTACCAAATATATAAAATGAAAACAATCTAAGGAGCTGATTAAATGGGTGAGAAGCGCTATATTCACACAATTTTAACACTAGCAGCCAAAGCACAACTCCGACACCTCAAAGGGTGAGTTAATGAAGTAGATGGAAATCTCTAAGAGGATCTAGTTGGCATCCACACCTCTAGGTAAGGATGAAGTCTCAGGAGGAATCTAGCTAAAACTGGCCTTTGCAGGGCAATAACAACAACTTTGCAGAGAGACCCTAGAGGACATCACAAGGAGGCAGACAGATCACACACACACACACACACACACACATGCATATGCATACGTATACACATACATACACACACATACACATGCATACATGTGTGTGTGTGCATGCATGCTTGCACAGTAGGGTGAGCCCTACAGTTGAAGGTTGGCTTTTGTAAAGTTCAAGAGCGTATTAGCATAAACGAAAATCAGAATTTTATCATTAAATTCAGAAATCACTAGGGCTATCCCAGAAAATTGGACCCTTATAGGACAATTGAACAGCACTTTTCTTGTTTATCTAGGGGTTTGCAACAAATAATTTAGGACGGTTTTGAAGCCTGCTAAGTGTGGGCTCCTCAAATCGCCAAGTGTTCTCCAATTATAGTAAACATCCCTCTGCATATTCAGCTGTGAGCACAAGGCTTGCTCAGTCCCACTAGAGATCAGAAAATTGTTCAGTTCACTTGTTTTCTATCAACTGCAGTTTATAAATGTGTGGTTTATTCTCCCAGAGCTCTCTCTGGTTTTATTTACAAAATGAAAATGCTTTTATTAGCAGAGTTATTTATAAAGAACCCCATTTGTGATTTGTTGTAGTTTTGCTTACATGGTGTGTGGGCTCAACTTAAACACACCAAATGTGAGTGTCTTTGAAGTCCTTAAAACATAGCTAAGTACAATGCCTGTACATCTTATAACCGTCATTAAACAAGCGCCGTAGGCCTGATAACTGAAGAAAAGAGTCAGAGAGACCATAGACAGAAGGTTGCAGAATCTGACTAGTATCCTGTGATGCTTATTATAAATTTTGGGTTGTTTTCCTGAGCATTCCAAGAAGACAAGCCTGTTAAATCTATGATTTCAAATTAAAATCTATTTGGGACAAACTATGCAAATAATTTCTCACCCAAATCTAATTATAAATGCAAAAGACATTTTTAAGAATCTTGATAACACAGATGTTAATTTTATAATAATACCTGAGAATAGCTCTAAGCTTGTAGTAGATTATATTAGGAGCCTTTTCAGAATCTCTACAAATTCTGAAAATATGCATAAAGGCCTTTGCCAGCAGTTCCTACTCAGCACATTAGCAACCAAGATATAAAACCTTCAGTCAGTGTCTTTGGTTGAACATAGAGTGTCAGAAAATTCAACCGTTTGTCAAATCTGCTTTAAATGCTGGTCACAGTGAAGTCACAAGTTGCTTTTCTTTTTCACGCTTAAGTAAACACTAATAATTATATATAGTTTATGCACACAGTGAAATAATTTGATGCATGAGTATGTAAATATAAAAACTATACATCAAATCAGAGTGCCATCATTCCTGTCTACTTAAATACTTATCATTTTTTCATATTGGGGAATTTGAAAGTCCCCTCTGCTACAACACCCAATCAATTGTTATATAATCATACTCTAGAGTATTAGAATTAATTCTCCCAGTCTGACTATAGGTTGGATCCATTGCCTGATGTCTTGACACTCACTTTCTCTCTTCTTCTTAACCTCTAGTGACCTTCACCTCTAAATCTTTTTCTTTTTTTTTTTTTTCGGAGCTGGGGACCGAACCCAGGGCCTTGCGTTTGCTAGGCAAGCGCTCTACCACTGAGCTAAATCCCCAACCCCTCTAAATCTTTTTAAAATGGGCATTTTTATCTTCTCCATCTTCACTATAGCATGTAGCATTTGTCTTTCTGTGTCTGGCTTATTCTAACTAATGCAATGCTCTTCGGCCCCAATATAATGCTACAAAAAAATGGGATTTTATTCTTTTTATACCTGGATGATGCTCCATTATACAAATATACCCTTTTCCCTATCCATTTCACAATGGGTGAATATTATCGCTGGCGTGTATCTTGTCTGTTGTGACTAATGCAGTGGAACAACTGGAGCACAGATATCTCATGTATACAGTCTTTGCTTATGGATCCACAATTGTGATAACTAGATCATACAGTTGCTTTATTTAGTTACTAATTAATCAATTAACTGTACTTCACAATTACTATACCTCTTTGTACCCCACAACTATGTATCGTATTTCCCTTCCTTCAGCCAACCAGTATATATTTATTCTTGTCTTTTTCCTATACTAGGACTTCTGACTCTCCAGAATTTTTCCAGTTCATCAATAGATTACATCTTTATAGCTTGGTGCTTTTTCAGTGCTTAGAAGCTTTTTTGAGACAAGAAAAAGCAACAGAGCAGGATTGGAATACGTATTTGAGGAAGCATGTCTGTAGCCCACTGGAAATTGTGCTCATAATGCAAGGCACAGATTCCATTATGGAAGATTGCTAAATATCCATGATCGGGAAGAATTCAAGAAGCTGTGGAAGAGATGAAATTGGGTTCATGTTGTTTCTCAAAATGAAAAAGAAAAAAACCACCATCCTCCAAAGAGAAATGTGATGTGTGGAATGCAGACTGGACCTGTTGCTCGGTTCAGATGTGGGCAGTCACAAGAGTCACTCAAGAGCAGAGTATAAAATAGAAAGCCGACAGAGGCTATTTCTGCAGATACGAACTTGAGACTGAGCTGCGGCTAGGAAAAGGTCGATTGAGAAGGTTCTGTCTAGACTCCTCTGGGATGTGGGCAAGTTGGGGCAGAAAGGTCTGTGGTTCTCTGCTTGCATTCAGAGCACGAGGTCCTCCAGCCTTCTCTTGTGCTCTCTCTGTTCTCTCTCTCTCTCTCTCTCTCTCTCTCTCTCTCTCTCTCTCTCTCTCTCTCTCTCTCTCTCTCTCTCTCTCTCTCTCTCTCTCCCTCTCTCTGTCTCTCTCTCTCTCCTAGTCTACCCCAAATCCTCTGTAAACTGCTAAGATCCATGCTAAACTGCTATTCGATAAGTATGGCTACTTCTACATGTGGTTCTTGAGTTTTACATAGTCATTGGTCAGAGGTTTAAGTGGCCTCTCATCGACACTTGCTTTCTATCCTTGAAAGTCTACCCTGCCCAGCCCTGTTACTTCGTGGGACAATCCCATGGAGCTGTGGTTTATCCTTCTCTGTCCTTCAGGCTAAGCTCCGAGTCCTTAAATACCCAATTGAGAAACCCAGGTTGTAACCTCTGGTGTCTGGTTCCTTTCTGTGTTCCAATGTTCTCTCATGCCTTAATCCTGTGTCCTGGTATTGTATAGTCGGGAACTTCTGTAAATCACAGAAATCTTTGCAGACTTCAGCCCTGCTTCTCTGAGAATTCTTCTCTGGCTACCAAAGTCCCATCCAGAAAGGATCCTTTCCAAGAACCTCCCCCCGAGAAATCCCACCCATCTCTCTGTCACACAAACCCCATGTCCATTCCGTACGCTCCCTAATACCTAGTTCTGATCCTAAATGGAGAGGAGTTAATTTCTCAGTACCGTTTCCTAGCTGCTGACATTTTTCTCTCATTGTCAATGATCACTTCCTGCATGGGGTAGACTTAAAAGGGCCCTGGATTGGAGCCAAGCAGCCAGGTGCAGCCATTAACCCATCCACCATCTAGGTGAGGCACTGGGCCAAAGGATCAGATCTCTTGAGCTGCAGGTGGTATATGTACGCCAGCGAGCGTTTCCAGATCTGCTCAGCTATCTTGTGTTAGGAGCAGTACCAACGTACCTTAGACCCTAGGCTTAGAGCGTTCCCCGTACAGCTGCTTCAATCTCTGTCCCTCAAACCCCTCTTTATGACCAAACACAAGTCTGCAGACAATCCCCACTTGGCATTCTTTTTGAATTAACTGGAAATGCTCATGCAGGTTTTATATTAACGGTTATGCAAAGCTTTAAATATTAAAGAAAGATCTAGGGCAATAAGCAAAGGAGCCATGGGAAATAAGCAAAATTAAAGATGGTGAAGTTGGAAGTTAGAGATGACCTAAGCTCCTTTGTCCCTTCATCCTGTTTCTTAATTATAGCTCGATCACATCCTGTGGGAAAAGAGGAACTCCCAAGAGAAGTTGTAACTCGGTGACTTTCCTGATAAAATGCAGAGGGTCTTTCTATATTTCTCCTGGTCAAGGATGTCTGCAGTAGCTTGGAATTCCATGGTTGTTTTCTGTTAGGGTTCTGTGGGTTCCCATGTGTGATGCCCTCTCCACCCAGTTCATTCTAAAAACACACCAGCCACCACCCTCAGTAAGGTACAAAATGACTCTTGACAGTGCTTGAGAAGGCATTTTGGAACATAAGTAGCGTCATGGGATGATAAAAAAGAGATCGTGGTAGGAGGAATACAGGCTTCTGAGTCAGCCAGATTTGAGTCTCCACTCCCGCTATTTGCTGACAGGGATCTTTGGGAAGGTACTTAACCTTTTCATGCAAGTGCATTCAGTTTCTTATCACCAGGAGAGAGATAATAGTAGCCACCTAGCAAAGCATCAAGATGATTAAATGAGATGAGGAAAATCAACCTCTCCAGCACATGGCATGTGCTGAATGAAAGGTGACTTCTTTTAGTAACTCATCGATGTGACATTAGTAAAATTAATTTCCTAGACTGTGGGCTACTTCCCCCCAAAGGAATCCCTGATTGCAGCGTCATGCAAGGCTTCGGGTCTGGCTTCTCTGTGAAGCAATAGGGAGTGTCATTCATCAGTGGTGCAAATGGAAAATGGTACAGCCACTTGGAAAGCACTTTCTCAGTTTCCTGTAAAATTAAATGCATCTTTACCACGCTGTCTAACAACCACACCACACAGCCTTAAGACAAATAAGTTAAAAGGCTTAAATCCACAATAAAAATTAGCACTTAAATAGTTATGGCAACTTTATTCGAACTTGCCACACTTGAAAATAGTCAGGATGTTTTTCAACTGGTAAGTGAATAAACTATAGTATATCCACTCAATGTGATATTATTTAGCTCTAAAAAAAAATAAATGAATTATTAGCCTGTAAAATTGCAATGAAGGAAACTTAAATACCCAATATTAAGTGAAAGAAGCTAATATGGAAATTCTATGTGATATGTAGTTTTGACTATATGGCATTAGAAGTTGCCAATACTCTTGAAGCATTAAATTAAAAAGATAAGGCATTCTCTGGGGCTTTGGGGGCTAAGGTTGAAGAGTCTAAAGAAAGGCTGTTTTAGAACAGCAAAAGTTTTTGTTTAATTACTGTGATAACTGTTACATATTTTTAACACCTCACAACTATTATGACCAAGCGAACAAGATGAA
This sequence comes from Rattus rattus, assembly GCF_011064425.1. Taxonomy (NCBI): domain Eukaryota; kingdom Metazoa; phylum Chordata; class Mammalia; order Rodentia; family Muridae; genus Rattus; species Rattus rattus. The sequence continues at coordinate 21,999,865 of NC_046167.1, forward strand.
GTTAGGTTAATCAGTATGGCTTCACCGTCTATGAGAGATGTATCACATCAGTACAAGCTGTTAATAATCAGATAAAATGTGTACAAGAAGAAAGGGCCTCGAGTGACAGTCCATGCTGTCCACTCAGCATTTCTGTTAACCCAAAACTGCTCTTAAATGTTCTGTTCATTTACAATTACTTTAATCATAGTGCAGATGCTTCTCAGGGTTTTAAGCACTCACTGAGCAGTCAGTCATGAAGCCCTGGGTTTGAACCCCTAGGACCTATGAAACAAGACAGGGTCATCTGTGTCTATAATCCGGTATCTCTTTGGTGAGATGGATTCTGAGGCAGGAGGGAGAATCCCTGAAGGCTCACAGGCTACCTAGCACCTAAGACACTGGCAGAACCCAAAGAGGAGACCGTGTTTGAAATATTTTTAAGGAAAAGAGCAACACCCAAGATTGTCTACTGACCTCTACGCATATCCCACACACAAACATGCCTAGGTGCAATGTACACAGGGTTAAATGTATTATTTGTTAAGATGATTTATTAAACAAATTTATTTTTGTGTAGTGATAATGACACTTAGAAGGAGTTGCATGCATGCCGAATTGATTTAAGTCCAGCCAGGCTTCCGCACATGTATGTATAGAGATAGTTACTCTCAGCACGTCATGGTTTACACTGTCTGATTAATGAACAATTCTCCAGGACCATACTCTGCTATTTCGCCGATGCTTACAGTCTCTGCATATATGGAAGTCTGAGCAGTATATAAACACAGCACAGACAGCATGAGTCACACTTCCAAAGCAAATCAGAATGGTGGTCAAGTTCACTTCTTTGGGGCCATAGGACTGATACCTCATTTTCTTTTTGTTATCCAAGGGTTATCTAAGTGAATCTCTATTACTTTCCCAAGGCTGTCTTAACTATAGTGACTTACTTATTTTCTTGCTTACAGTGCCTCTGATCTTAATGCGACAAAGTTCTATGATGTTAAGGGTGATTAGATTACCCCTTATTACCAAGGCAACCTCCCTATTTGAGGAGAAACCTAACATATTTACAAAGTCCTTTTGATCAGGTTACATAATCAAGTTCATGGGATTAGGATACAGACGTCAAAAAAGTAGGAACCATTCTATTTACTACTCATGCGCTGGGACAAACCACTCTAATGTGGGCTTTATTTGTTAAAGCCTCTATTTATCCCCCTAATGGTCTGTTGGAAGTAAGGAATGATCTTATTAGAGCAGTGGTTTTCAACCTTCCAAATTCTGTTATCATTTTAATATATTTTCTCATGTTGTGATGACCCCCAACCATAAAACAATTTTTGTTACTACTTCATAACTGCAATTTTGCTACTGTTAGGAATCATGACGTAAATGTATGTGTTTTCCAATGGTCTCCAAAGACCGCTGTGAAACTGTTGTTTGGCCCACAAAGAGGTCGAGACCCACGATTCGAGAAACATCTTAGAATATGAGCCTTAAGTTCTTCTCTTTTCTCTGTCACAGTTTGCCTGGGAGATTCAGTGGAATTCTGTGGCAATGGCACCAATGTGAATATTTGACATCTTATTTTGAAAGTTGACTGCAGACAGTTATAGTTGGTTCATATTTATTCTATGATAATAGACTGGGAATCCCTTAGATGTTTATTTTGTGCCCACTACTTAGCCTGCCACCTTTCAGCATCTTCTTTCTAAGGTTTTCTTAACCTTGCTCTACTCCCCATTTTTGCTAAGAGTCATTCTTTACTACAACTTCCATATACATACCTACATACATACATACATACATTATTACCCCTTTATTTTCTTTCCTCCAACCTCTCTTCTCTCTTCTATAGCCCATTACTCTAATTCAAATACACACACACACACACACACACACACACACACACACACACGTATCCATCCTGATCAGTCCTCTGTGCTGATAATTTGGTATAGGATAAACAATTGGTTTACTCTTCCCTGAGGAAGACTATTTCTCCTGCTCTCAGCATTCTTTAGTTGCCAGCCATTCTTTGCCCTGCTGCCTCTTCAGATTGATGAGGACACAAACAAATGCAGCCAATCAAATAAAGACAAAAAAGGATAAGGAACCTAGAAACGGTCAACCTTCCTTGTTCTTTCTTGCCTGTAAAAAGATCAGTAGATGTCAGGATGAGAATGGAAGATGGTCTATAGGACATAGCTGCCCGTCGTAGTAGAAACATAGAAAGCCATACCACCTATAGATAGGAAGAAGAGACATGTGCCTGATGATAGCTCTAATAAAGTGACTCAACCCTGGAAGGATGGAAAGGCTAGTTACGTAGTGTCACCTCACAGAGAGTTAGAAAACAACTGTAACTGGTTGAGGCCAGCCACGCATCCACACATACCCTGTAGCATCTCTCATTGGTCTTTCCACACTCCTGAATAACTCATAAATTAGGTTACAGTTGTGGAGCTGGGATCCACTGGGGTAAAGTATCATGAGAGAAGTCATCCTGCTTCTGGAATATCCAGCTGCTCACCCTTAGATGTGAGAAAGTAAAAACCAAGGTTCTACTGACCCCTGCATGAGAGTTCCCCACCAGGACTTAAAGCTGTCATCACAAATGGCTGACATTACCTTCAAAATTAATCAGGTGTGTTATTCTCACTAGTTTGAAGACTGTGTAGAGATAAGACTTTCGCAACTGGCTTTGTTTAACTCTTCTGAATATAATTTGCGACATGAAATTAAAAAATGTCAGTGATTTTTAATGCCTCAAAACTAAAACTAGACAACTGCAGTGCTTGGTGACAAATTGATAATAATTTACCTGTGACTTCAGTCAATGCTTTATGTCAGGTTTCAAAAAACCATGGAGCTACAGATGGCTCCATGTACAGTATCCCCTCCACAGGTCCCCATGGGTTGCTAGGGAAATATGGACGTAACTAGGAGACTCCTATTCTCAAAAGCTCACAAGATACAAAAGAAGCAAACTTGGATAAATTGGGAAATGATCCTACTTGATACAATCTAATGTACTGGCAAAGCATTTGCTGTAATAATTGTAGATTTTGTGTATAGTGAATGACACATGGACTAGAATTATATAAGTTTTAGGAACTCATGCCTTTACAGACTTTTCCACCTGGCAGTATCTAGCAGGTTTTAAGAATTCAGACTAAGGTGACCAAGTAATGGGCCTCTGGGCTTCAGAATTCTTTCACGGAGAAGCAATGTCACACTTTTACTACCTAATTTATGCATATTTCATTCTGGTATTTGTATTTTCTCTAATTTTTTTAATAGTGTGAGCTGCTAAACGAATCTCTTTAGTGGAATTATACAGGGTCTTGTATGCTGTCTGTGTGACTGGTAAGTGTTTTGCTTCTACTCTAAAACAGGATGGGAATTAGATAAGCAAAGAGACCCTGGGGCAAGCCAGTAACGATGGCCATTACCATTTATTAAGCAGGTGTTGAATGAATTGGTCTTTTTATCGTAATGCAGATTTACAGTGCAATAGGCAATCCATTTTTCAATTTGGTGTACTGCCGCTGATAAATTAACAGATGTCGATTGATTTTTTCCCCCTCCAGTCCCCTGTTTACACCTGACAGGCCATACTTTATAGCTGAACAGTTATTTGAAGTTATAAACATTATAATTAGCAATTTTTTAATTAGACTGACAATTAACATGAGATTTGCAAAGCTGTTAATTTGACATGTCATACTCTCTGTAGTGTTTATGTTAACCACAACTTGAGTGAATTCACTTGAACAGAACCACAGTGTCTGGTTAAAAAAAAAAATCAGAGTCTCAGAAGGACCTTTCTCCTCACTTGGCTAACATCACATCCTGGCACTTTTGACAGAGAAGCAGAACTTCTGTGAGATTTCCCAGGATGACAACACAGCCAGATCTGAAACAATAGAATCCCACAAAGTCCACAGCACAAAAGCCATCTCCATTCATTGTATTAGAGATGCACAGTCAAAGTCGTCAGGCAGTTTTTGTGGCTGTGCTCAAGACCAGGGGTTCTACCCGGAGCAACGCTGGTGCTTAGACCTCATGGCCCAGGGCTCCTCCAACATGATCCACCTACCTGTTATATGACTTTTTGTAGAGAGATGTAAACAAATGTCACTTTGTCCCCGGATCAGGATCCAATGAAACCAAAGTAAAAATTCTATCAGTGTCCAACATGGAGAACCAATGAGCTTACAAGAGGAATTTCTTACAGGAGAATGGGTGAGTTTCATGCACCTATGTCACCAAAACATCCCACTCTGGCATGAGTTTCAGACAAATCAATAGGTCAGAGAGAGACTCTCTTCTCAGAAGCAAACCTTACTGCTTATACACCTGTGAGTGGGGATGGGGTGGAGTTGACAAATTTTGAAAATTTCAGGACCTCCGTGCGACTTGGGAGTTGTCTTTGGGATATCCCTCCAGGAAGAACTGTTTCCGTTCAGATGGAATTGCTTTCCAACAATTTCCAGCAAGATCCATCAGGACTCTCTCTTGCTCTGTAGCTGTGTTCTTCAGTTCAGTTATTTCCTGTGTTGCATCTGATGGAATGAGAAAGAAACATAGAAATGCAGACACAGATAGAGCTTGGATTATGGGGTTAGCAGGGAGCTCCTCTGCCCTTTCAACACTCCATTACTGTTTTTCTATCCAAGTAGCTTTTGTGTCGGCCCTCAGCTTCTGAAACTGTAAAATGACAATGTGCGAGGTACGTAGGGGATATAATGTTTAACTCCCATGCAGTCATCTCGGTAGTTTCCAGAAACATTTCCCAGTGGAGAAGACGCTACATTGTGTTGAGCACTCTGGAATTTTCTTTTTAAAGGTAGGGGCTCAGCAATTTGTAATTTCCAAGATGAGCTGGACAGTGGGGCTCGTTTATATCTCCAATCTGTGCAAGGCTGAGAAAGTAAGAAAGAAATTGTCGGAAATGCCCAATATAAGGAAGAGAAAGTGTTATGTCTATCAGACTGAATAAAAGAAAAACATCTTAAAGATAAAAGAATATCTAATTTTAAATTCCATGACTTCTTCAATGCTTTCTTTCCCAGGGAGGAGTCTCATTTCCTACTTCCTATATTCTGTGAGCAAATCACTAATCAAAAATTGCAATCTTTCCCAAAATAATTAATTGTAATTGAGATGTGCCATTGAGCTTTAATTAATGACTTTCCACTGATTTCTCTCTTTAATTTCTTTTTTAATTCTGGACCTAAAGAAAGTTGCCACCTGGATATCTGACTCTGAAAACTTGCCTTTGATGTTTCCATGAGTTTTGTACTTTCTTTTGACTACATTACAAAAGAATACAATACTGTAGAATTTAGCATCTCTGAATTAGTCAAGAGCACTTGTTAATAGAAAGTTGGGTGAATAACAACATGTTAGGGAAACTTAATTTCTGAATTTGAAAAATAATATTAAGACATCTTTCCTTTAAAAAGTTACTTCTGTTTTTCATTGTTCTATACTCATGCCTCTACTTCATGTTTGGGGTGGGGATCTGTAACATTCTTTGAATAACAGAATAGCTCAGGCTGAATAAGAATAATTTAAACGTATCTGCTACAAATGATAAGTCCATTGTCTTTAAACAATTAATTAGGATTGTTATAATTAATGTGATTGCAATGGATAAATTGACCTAATAAAGTTCAGCCATATACCAAATTTTAACCAGATTCTATATACAGTCCATGTATTGAAAAACCACATCTTCAAGTCCTAGATCACAGTGATGAACCCCAATTATTACAATCATGGTCTTCTATGAAACAAGAAATGTCACTCACAAAGGCATAAAGTTGATCATAGAAGAGCATACATTCTTATTTAATGATCTCTGCTCCTCTTCCTAGTCCGTAAGAAAATGACAAAAACTAATTATTACATCTTAAACATTTTAGACAAACCATCTGTTTAGGTTCAGACAGTGGTTATCAACCTTCCTAATGCTGCAACCCTTAATATAGTTACTCATATGTGCTGACTCCCAAACATAAAATTATTTCATTGCTATTTCATAACTGTAATCTTCTACTGTTATGAATCATAATGTAAATATATGATATGCAGGATATTTGATATGCGATTCCCCCAAAGGGGTGGTGACCCACAGGTTAAGAAGCACTCAGGAGATTTCTCAAAAATGGAAGGTCGAATTAAATATGGACCCCAGAAACCTGGTGGGAGATGACCAAGGAACAGAAAATGATGCTGGGATCCCCTGGGTCTGAAGCTATAGAGCCCTCCAATATTAATACATTTTTCTGAACACCCTATTAACCCAAAAGGAATTATTTCAGAATTGTTTTCCAGAATAGTCATGGACGTCCACATGGATCGCATTGCATGTTTAAGAAGGTTGACGTGATATGTTCTTGCTGTTTTAAAAGGCACAGAAGTCAGTTTTAAAAGATCAGAAATATGTTACCGAGAAATGCTTGTGGTGTCTATGCAAGTGTTACACTTAAAGAGATTTACTTCACTGCTTAAATTAAAGTTAGATAAATGAGACATACATAGTATATCTGAGTAACTGAGAAAACTCATAGCTTACCCCCTGTCTTAGTCAGGGTTTCTATTCCTACACAAACATCATGGCCAAGAAGCAAGTTGGGGAGGAAAGGGTTTGTTCAGCTCACACTTCCACATTGCTGTTCATCACCAAAGGAAGTCAGGACTGGAACTCAAGCAGATCAGGAAGCAGGAGCTGATGCAGAGGCCATGGAGAGATGTTACTTACTAACTTCCTTCCTCTAGATTGCTCAGCTTGCTTTCTTATAGAACCCAGGACTCCCAGCCCAGGGATGGCACCACCCACAATGGGCTAGACCTTCCCCGCTTGATCACTAGTTAAGACAATGCCTTACAGGTGGATCTCATGGAAGCATTTCCTCAAGGGAGGAAATTCCTTTCTCTGTGATAACTCCAGCTTGTGTCAAGTTGACACACAAAACTATCCAGTAAACCCCCAATACAAATTTTATTGGAAACAATTGATGTCTAAGCTCATATAAAGTATAAACATAAAAAAAAATTATATCCTCTGTTCTAACCAGGAGAAGCTAATTGTCAACCACAGTTGTAATCATGAACCAGAATGCCAAGTATTTAAAACTTTTAGACATTGAATCTGACAAGTTACAGGGCATGCTAACCATGAATTTCCTGCCAATGTCACTTGTGCCCACAAGGGAGATTTTTAACAAAGGGGCATTATCCAGCCTTCAATTATATTCCTTTAATCCACCTTTCTAATGTAGTATTTCACCTTCTCTCTAGGATCAACTGAAATGCTAAACTTTGACCCAAAAAATAGAATGTTTAGAAACAAGAGAAGCTGTTGGTTCTCCTTCCCCATGACCGTTAGGCACCCAAGACTGCTGTAGAGTGGTTGTATTACGACAAATGGCTAATTGATAGCAAATTAGTTATAATTAAGTATGCATTGCAGAGGTGTTCTCAGACTACTAATGAAGACTGTTTACTCCAAATGGACCCAATGAGCCTTGAGAAAATGAAAGCAGAAAGCCCATCTGAAGATCTGCCAGAAACGGCTTTTCCAGATCCGCCTCATGTACACGGACCATGGGGTTTCAAAGAGGTCGCCCTCTTCCATAACATCATGTCATAGATTCCTTAAGCAGCCTTCAGTTATTCTACAGCTTGTCTGTCAGGATGGTGGATGCTTGTGTGTTCAGTAGCCCCACAAAGAAACACAAGAAAAAAAGCTGCAATTGCAGGCTCCAACTACTCCCCTCCCTGTCCTCTCTGCCTCTCTTTGTATTCCTTATATGGAGAAGTAAAAGATTCCCTCTGACCTCTGTCATATCCCTCAGTTATTATAGTTGTAGTGAACACAATGCCATAAATAACAAGTAAATGAAGAAAACAGAAATGCTGTCATTTCAGCTACCTCGGTCTTATCAATAGTTCAACACAACTTTAATGTTTCATTGTGGACGCTTATATTTAGACCATTGCGATCAGAGGCTGGACCGGAGGTGAGAACAAAAACAGAAGATATGGTGTCAGGTACCCCTGAAGAAAGAGTATCTTTTATCCCTAGGAAGACACGTGTGGGCTGGCCTAATTCCAGAATGCTTTCCTTGAAAGGTACCATAATCACACATGTGTTATGTGACTGTCATTACCAAATAGTGTTTATAGAAAGATGTTTTTGGTACAGAGCATGTGACTTAGCTGAAAGAGAGCTTTTGTAGCATACACAGAGGTCTTGGACTGAATCTCCAGCAGCTCATCTGCATGGCGGTGCACAGCTGTAGTCCAGCACTCGGGAGGTGGAGGCAGCGTGGTCCGAAGTTCAGAATTGTACGTACGGAGTTCAGGACCAGCTTCTGGAGGACTTGGTCTGAATCTGGGGCTGGTTCACACTGAAATATATCTGGGATAAAATGAGAAAGCACCACCTATGGAGGATTGTATGTTCTAGAGGAAGTAGACAGAGGAAAGGAAGCAAAAGTCACAAGGAACTGTGCACTGTTAATCTTGCAACAAACTAGGGTACAAGGGATCAAGGGGGCAAGGAAAACGAGGAAAAGGGCAGAAAGGGGAGTTCAGTTAAAGCATGAATTGTGAGGCCAGGCAGGGCTCTGGAGTCTGGGATAAAGGAGACTCTACAAAATGTAGACTCTAAGCCGGCAGAAGGAAATTAAGTTTGCTGAATGGTGGAAAAACATTTCAGCGGGGTAGCCAGAGAAGAATCACAGGAAAGTATTCAGACCACAGTTCTTGTCTTTGGAGGGATACAAAGAAAGAGAACTGAGGCACACGTGTAGTGGACTTGGTGAGATAGGGGCTTGACAAAAGAAGAATCAAAAGTCTTATGGGATTCTGGGTAGAATGTGGCTTTTGCTCTGATCAGTGGGGAGGCAGGCTTTGGTCAGAAACAGACCGTAGATTGTAAACGGATGGGATTAATGTCATACTGACATCAGGTGATGACTTCCTCTCCTCCAGAAAATTCACAGACAAAGTGGTCATGAACAAAAGAATTGTCTCCCAGCTAGGAGATTGGAGTCTGAGATTGGGGAACTACTCTTTCTGCCAAGGGCTTCTCTCCCTTGACTTCAGATGAGTAGTTCTCATGCCTCTGTATGGTACAAAGATGGCTAGAAAAATAGTAGGGTCTCTTTTTAATACGGTTCATATAGACTTTACCCACTTCCAACTCTCATATCCTGAAGCTATCACTTAGAGAGGTTGGGATTTCAAATTTACAAGGCTGGCAGGGTGTAATCAGTTCGCAGTAGGTGGTACAGGAGAGAGGGGGTTGAGGGGGAGGCAAGTAAAGGAGTGATACACAGTCTATCATGCGACATTGATGGACTGGATGAGGGTGGTGTGAAATGCCAGTAGGTCCTGTGACAGTCTGAAGTAGGACCTCTTGGGCATTCCTGGTGCCTTGATTCCTGGTACACTTTTAGAGCATTTATTCTCTTAATTTACTTGTTCAAATGAACTCATGTTTTCCACTGCTGTTTTTCTAAAGTGTCCTGGGAACCATATATATTGAAAGACGGGGATGAATGGAGAGAGCGGTCTATTCTCAGACAGGCTCCTGCTGGGAATCTCAGGTTGGGTTTAAGTGATAAGTCTCAACAGTCAGGAATCAGAATTGCTATGTGGGTCATCACCATCAAAGATACAGAGAAGGCAAAGCTGGCAGTTCTTGGTAGCCCCAGCTCCTCTCTAGCTCTATGAGTACCTGGGACCAAGAAGCTCACGATATATACCACATTGTTCTTGGTGTCTTTATTTATTACACATGGACCGTGTCTCTTAGACGCTGATAATTATTACAAATGGCAAGAACATTTGTCTAAAACTCCTGTATGTTTAAGAAATGCATTTAGTTCACACAGGACTACCATTCCTGATTTATAAGACAATTCTAGACACATTGGTCAGTCAGAAAAAGGGGCTATGTGGATTTTATAGATGAAATCAACAGACCGGGTAGGGCTGACAGTGGAAACGAGCATAGCTGTCAGCTGGCAGGAGTGTTGCTTCCCTCCTTCATAGCAAGCAATAATACACGGCTCAAGGCATGCCTCTATTGATTTGTGAAATGTAGAAAAAATGGCTGCCAGAGCCCAGGTAGTCTCATCGGAGGTGCTAAGGATGCACCTTTGAAAATTGTACTTATGGAGGTAGGGCAGCGCATATGAAGAACTCGCATGAAGATACTATTTATTCTGTGCTGTTTGTTTAAGCACATGAGTTTCCTAATGGAGCTGTCAGACCTTGCTTATTGGCTAATAGTTTAATTAGGCCCATCTGGAGGATGCTGTGGTGAAAACTGCCCCAGCTCTAATAGTGGCAGGGATGTAATTTGTCATTCTGTGGCAAATGACTGGCACACTCCCAGCCCTAAAGCCATGCAGGGGTAGTGCTGACTTTCCTCATGAGGGGACAGATAACACCTAAGACATTTTGTGGTTCACCTTGGTGCAGAAGGAATTACAGGCTATTCTCAAAATCCTTGAGCCAACCTCAACAAGGGAAGGTAGACCTTCTAAAAGTCACACAGAGACTGCTGTCAGCCATCCCAGGAGAAAGATTTTCCATCATGCATAGTTAAGTCATTGTGGTGTTCTAGCCTTTGACAGTGACTGTCCTGCTCTCATCTGACAGAATACATCAGTTGGCTAAGGAAACAAGGGACATGCATCTTTTTCAAGTATGACATTCAATGTCAGGCCTTCCTCCATCCTACCTGTACAAACACCACACCACAGAGAATAAATAGAGAATTAAAATTTCACATCATGAAAGACTTTGCTGATGTTCAAGGTGAGTGAAGTCCTTGGGCAATGATTATAAGAGAAAAACTACATTAAACCTTCCATGGACCAATAGCATTGGTTTCTGATGTATTTAGATTAGTGTCTCACACTTAAGATCTAATGGTTCTATGACTCCCACAAAGAAAAGACTTGGAGGTTCCCCTTATCGTGTGTGGGTTTTTGTTTTGGTTTGGTTTTTATCTGTTGTTCAAATCTGCTTACTTTGTGGCTGTGTCCTCAATCTTGTAGTCTTCTCCCCTCACACCCCTCTTAAAGTACTTAGCTTGTCAAATACCTCATCAAAGTGTTTTTATCATCTCACAGTGTGGATGCTGACTTAACCAGAGTATCAGCAGGCTCCCATTGCAAAGCCAGCATTTTTTTTCATCTTCAAGTAACATAGACTGAGGTTGGGTAGCTTCTAGAAACACTCAGGGGATGCCCCTCAGAATAAATATATAAACTGGCTGTAAATCTCTCCCTTGTAGAACTTTCATTGAACTTGGTGTCTCAAGGGGAAACCATGGCACCAATCACAATATTCATGGCTTCATTCTGTGCAAGAATCAAGAGCTATAGCACATACGATGGAGCGGCTTTAAAGACCTTCCAAAGGAGTTTGTAATCATATTGATAAGTTTTGTAGTATTTTCTTTTGAGGACTTCATACATGAGCACTGTGCCTATACCATTCCTGCTTCTCTCTCCCCTAGCCAATTCTCTCATGGACATCCCCTCCCCCCAAAATTGCAACCTCTTCTTTAATTAGTATTGTTGCATATATGATATATACATATCTACAGGTACATATAAAACATATCAAATCTATTGACTATTGCTAATACAGATGTGTGTCCAGGACTGACCACTTAGACTTGGACAACTATATGAGAGCTTAGATGGGAGAAGACTGATTCTTCATTTCCCAGCAGCCGTTGATCACCTGTAGCTCTTCACCTAGGAGTGGGACCATGTGAAATTTCCCATGTCCACATTGACATACCAATAATATTGTCATTATGATAGTCTTGTTTGGGCAACTACATTGTTGAGACTTCTTGGGTTGATCTATTTGCAATGTCTGGGGGACACTGTCTAACAGCAGGTGCCTTACACCTCAATCTTTCTATCACCTCTCCTGCAATTTTCCCCTAGTGTTATAAATAGTGGTTGCACTGCAGATGTACCAGACAGGTTGGGCACATACAGTCACTCTCTCTCTCCCTTCTCAACAGTTGTAGATTTTTCAAAGGTAAAGACAAAATGAGCATCGCCAGTGCAATTACAGAAGCCACACCTCTAAACTGTACTGCTTACATAATCATCCCCCCTTCCCTCGGGACATGATTTCAGAAAAAATTAAGAAGTGCACACCACGGATTGAAAAATGTTAGCAGAAGTTGAGATTTTTTTTTTCCTGCTTGCCCAAATCGGTATGGCACGCAAATGGTATAAAGGAAGCCAGTGGCAAAGTGAGTTAGTAAATGGAATCACAATTGGAATCACATTTGGAGTCCACAACTCTCAATAGTTTCTGCTGAGATGAACCCACACTGGCCTAAGGAGGTGACCCCTACCAAACCAGGAGTTTTTGACAGCCTATCCTAGCTACCTGCTCAGGTTAAAGGATGGGTGCTTGCAAAGCAATTCACAGATTAGACTTTGTTTCGTATGCCTAAACATTTAAGACACTAAAGAAATGAAAATATAAGGATAAATGTCTCAGTAGTTAAGAGTGCTACTTCTACAAGCAATCAGTACGCATAGATCCCATGATCCCCTGACTCCTGGTTTCCTATGTTAAATTGAGAATCATACCAGGGCTGTGGTGCTAGCTCGGTGGCTCCGTGTACGGAAGATAGCTTTAAAATAAATGGAATAAAAAAATCTCTCGTTAATTATCACCTGTGCTGCTGCATGTTTCTCTCTCTCTCTCTCTCTCTCTCTCTCTCTCTCTCTCTCTCTCTCTCTCTCTGTCTCTCTGTCTCTCTCTTGTCTCTGTCTCTGTCTCTCTGACTCTCTGTCTCTCTCTGTCTCTCTGTCTCTGTCTCTGTCTCTCTCTCTCTCTGTCTCTCTGTCTCTCTCTGTCTCTCTCTCTGTCTCTCTTGTCTCTGTCTTTCTGTCTCTCTCTCTCTCACACACACACACACACACACACACACACACACACACACACACGCACGCGCGCGCATACTAGGATCTGTTAGTAGAACTACAGGCTTAGCTTCTGACAGTTCAACTTAAGGGGGAAAACAACTAAGCTAGAAGAAGAGGTGGAGTGCACAAGTTACAGTGGTGGCCCAGATCTCTTAATGGAACATGAGCGTGGACCAATTCATAGGCACATGCTTAGTTCCTAAAGCTACACAAGAAAAGAGGATACAAAGCTAATTTGGAAGAAACTATGGGGGCTGACGGGATGGTTCATTAGGGAAGATATCTGTCACCCAGACTCATGATCTCACTTTGATCCCTGGAGCCTACATTGTAGAAAGAGACTACAGACTCCTTCAAGTCGTCTTCTGAACTCCACATGCACCATGGAGTGAGCACCACCTTCCCTTTCCACATATATACAAACAATGTGGAAAAAAATTTTAATGTGGTTTATTCTGTAAAACTGTTGAACTAGTAAAGGAAATCATTTAACAAATACTTTGAATTAAACTTGCTCAGGCATTCCTCTTTTTTTGACAGCCAACTCTTTTTTATTGGGGGGGAGGGTTTCTAGGGGGTAGGCCTAAGGCCCTCACTGCACAGCTTGTTCATTGGCACTGCCTCCAGAATTCTGTGGCTTCATCACATCACATCTCCAGTTCCGGAAGGCTGGAGAAGGTCTCAATACACAGAGCTTCGAAGGTGTCATCTGCTCGGAAGGCCAGGTCCACTGTGGCTGTGACCTGTTGCCTTGCTGTCTGATCGGTGAAGCCGCACTCGCCCAGAGTTTTTCCATCATGGAGGACCTGGTTGTCCTTGTACAGCCGCTGCTCCCCTGGCGGCCGCTTGAGGATGCCCTCCAAGATGCGCTTCAATTCAAACACGGTGCTCGATTCCTCGGAGTCCTTAAAGATGATGGTCTTGTGGCCCCGGATCATGAGGAACACTTCCATCCCAGCGGCTGCTTCTGCCTTACGCCTTGCTCCGGCATTTCTAACCTGACTGTAGATCCGTTTCCATGAGTTCCGTCCCGAGAATACTGGATGTGAAGGCTGAAGATAAAACTTGCTGCGCTTCCTGCCCTGTGACTGGCAACTTCAAGTTAAAGCACCTCACTTTGTGCCCGGCTACGTGTGAAAGGGTTAGAAATAAATCCACTTTGAAGAGAGTGTTACTGAAGGAGATGAATTATTTTGGGAAGCAAAGGAGCGAGTCTGGGACACATGCAGTATAAACTTCATATAATAATCTTCAGAAGCTCAAAGGGCCAGAGAAATGCTATGCTTTATAAAAAAAAAATGAAAAGCCTTTCAAAACTATAAAAATATTTTTATCAGATTTCTGAGCTTCCTACTAACATATCGACATGTCCTGGATTCCAATTTGATGAATTTCTCTGTGATTCCTCTATGCATATCTATCTATCTATTTGGAGTGATATGTACTGTTTCTTTAGGAATCTTATACCTTCTCAATGCTGTCAGGCTCATGAACTATGGCATATTGTTTCTGATACAACCTAAGTAAATAAATTACACGGAGGGACAAATGTAGAGAGATAGAGATAAAAATAGGTAGAGAGAGGAGGAGCGAGAGCAAGAGGAGGATGGGGTCGGAATGAGGGTAGGGACAAGGATGGAGATAATGGGGATGGAGATGGGGATGGAGATGGGGATAGAAATGGGACCAAGGTAGAAGAAACCACAGCTAAAGGGGGAAAAAAAAATAGATCATAGGCCTTTCATCTATTTCCCATAGAAATCCTACAAAGAACTCTGGAAGTACTTTCTTACTTAAATATTTATATTTTAAAAACTACATCAAACTCAAAAGGCCTCAGATTGCCCACCTTCCTTTGTTGAGAGTGTCTTCAGTGGTTAATGTTTTCAGGTTCTGCCTTAAAAGCAACAAGGAGCTCCAACAGACATTAGAAGTGACGGTGCAACTCCTACGTGTTAGTGGTGACTTGTGGGAAGGCTCTTCTTCTGAATTTTATTCCCCTTCGAGTCGTTGAGATTTACAACTCTCTCACTAATGTTCACTGTCAGTAAGTGCATGTCTTGTTTCAAAGAGACGTCTCTGCTACTTGTTATTTAAAGGTGTAGATAGTCATGGCAGAGTTAACTCTGAGAATGCGGGCAGAGTCACAGGCTGAGTGCTGGGTGAGCACAGAAGGTGCACCTTAGCATAGCCTAGAGACTTTAAATGTCTTCCGTCTTCCGAACACTGAAACAAACCAAATTGAGGGCAGGACACTGACTAGGAAACATACTTAGAAATATAGAAGACAGTCAAAAGTTAAAACAGGGAATCAATCCAAGCTCAAGAGCCAAAGGGCTTCTCCATGGATTGATCCCAGGGCCTTGTACCCTTCGTGATGGGCTATTTGCATTTTACTGCAAGTCTAGACAACGCAGTGGCTTTGTGTGATCCCATTGGAGACACGCTGAGTTCACCTGTCAGTCAAATCAGTCAAATCAAACGTCACCCTCACAACAGTCACTAACATGCTTTTAGGAGTTAAGACTCCTAGTCTTTAGGAGTTTTCCTTCAAATGACTTTTCCGTGGCATTAAACAAGACGAACAGTAATCTTTGTGGATTCAAAGAACTCCACAAAGGCACGTTCTAAGAGTATCGTGGCTGGAAAAAGACTCTTCTGATGTGTATAGTGTAGGTTTAGGATGCTCTGCTCTATTTGGTGGAATGCAACGTGGCCAACATGCTCGCAAAACCAATATGAGCAACTCCCAGTACTCACCATTTTCACCATTGCCGTCGTTCTTACCATTGTTTCTTTTTATCTGGTGCTGGGAATCAAAATTCAGATTTTCCCATTCTAGCCAAGTGCTCTGCCAATAAGCTATTCTGAAGCCTGAGGCTCTCAAGTTTTCAGAGCATGCAAGCCTTAGCAACGAACCCACTTCTATTCCAGTAGAAACCTCGTGCTTTTAAGTTGGCCTCGGCTGTCCCATATTCTCCCTCACACTACAAACCTATATAACTCGTTCTCTGGAAACCCTGCACAGCCACCCTGGCATTAGACTTGGCACCATCCACGTGGCGCACTTCCTAAACCTCACTATTATTGACAAATAATGATCCTTATTTTTCAGTGTCTGCCGGCCTGTCCTGACAGGCGACGAGCTCGGCAGAGACAGGGATGGAGTGCATCTCACAGAGCACCCTGCACATTTGAGAGGCTGAATTTATGAGTGAATAAGTCTCGATAAATGAGGAAGGGAGAGGGCTGTGAGAGAGCACTTCAAACAAAATATATGGAGCAGTGGAATGTGAGCGTGGAAACCGCGGGCACGGAGCACGGGAAGAGGGAGAGATGGATTACAAAACAGATGAATCAGGGATATTGCTGGGGCTCGAAGGCAGGTAGGTAGTGAGGACAGACCTGGAAAAAGTGGGCTAGAAGCCAGGATCTTGGAACTACATACATTTTCATATGTGTGCATACATAAACCACCTAAAGAGTCTGTCTCTATGTGTGTGCATTATATTCCAGAGCTCAACTATAAAATTTCACCTCAACTATAGGGTGAAAATGCTAGTTCACCCTACTGCATATAATTTGTGTGTGTGTGTGTGTGTGTGTGTGTGTGTGTGGTGTGTGTGTGTGTGTGCGTGTGTGTGCATGTGTGTGTTTTGTGTGTGTGTTGTGTTGTGTGTGTGTAGGTGTGTGTGTGTGTGTGTGTGCCTGAACTTCATGTAGGTACAGATTCTCTTGGTCTGCATGGCTTTCTCACCTGGGTCCACTTACATCTCCAGTGCAGGCATACTGGACCACTACCTATTCTGCTTCATCCGTTCTGTCCATTGTTCTAAAACATGACTGAAGAAGGTAGTGTGGCGGTTTAACACCGAGTCACCCCTCCTGTTAGCTACTCAACTTTAGAGTCTGAAATTATCAGATGCTTGGCTCCTGTATCATGCTATATCCTCTATGACGAGAATACACACTTTCTTCCCCCCTTGATAGAACCTAGGCACCTGCTACTGTCCTCTCAGAACACAGATTTCTATCTGGTATTTTTTTCCAAATATCTACTTCTTTTACATCCAGTAACCTCGTGGAGAATACACCCTACATACATTCTATGTTTTGCCTCAATATTTTCTTTCTGTATTTTTGTAAGTGTATTATGTACTTTAGGAAATAATTTTGAAAATTAGTATTACCGAGACTGGGGAGATAGCCTAGTCCATCAGGCACTTTACCATGCAAGTGTGGAGAACTGAGTTCAGATCCCTAATACTAACATAAAAATGTCAGATGCAGCAATGCACACGTACAGACCCAAGGCTGACGAGGATCCCCGGAGTTTGTCGCCCAGGTAGTCCAGTGAAATTAGTGAACTCTATGTTCAGTGAGAGACCCCAGTAAACTAGAAAAGATGGAGAAAGTTCCCAGTGTTGTCCTCTGGCCTACATCTGAACATGCACACCAAACAAACAAACAAGCAAACAAACACCACAACAACACACAAAAAACAAACAAACAAACAAAAACAAAACACACACAATCACATACACACATGCACACAAAACAACAACCAAACAAAAAGTAAAACACACACAAAGCAAACAGCAAACAAAACCACCACCCCCAACAACAACTACAAAACACACACACCACACACCACACACCACACACCACACACACACACACCACACACCACACACCACACACCACACACCACACACCACACACCACACACCACACACCACACACCACACACCACACACCACACACCACACACCACACACCACACACCACACACCACACACCACACACCACACACCACACCAAGGAAAACTAGCATCAGGAAGCCATACTTGAACAGATGCAAATGTTTTACTATGTATAAATAAAATCTCATTTCAAAAATGTAAATATTAACCAAAACAAAATGAGAATAATCAAAGCCTAAAAGAGAAAATGTTGATGCCTGTGCATTCTATTAAGTCCATCGGAAAAGTAATTTAAGAGGCCTCCTTCCATTTTGAAAGTCAGATGAGTCCCTAAGCAGGAACTCTGCACAGCCTCTCTAGAGTAGAAAAGAAAAAAAAATGTGTGCACAGCCACCATCATCATTGACTGTCCACTTTGTACTGCTCCCTGGCAGCACAAGACAGAGCTCATGTGACAGTCGCTGGAACTGTCTGCACATTTCTCTGTCACTGCCTATGATAACCTGTGTCACAGTCAGCAAGCTTGTTACTCTCTCTTCTTTTTCCTCTTCCTTTTTTCTAAGGTAAAGCTTAAATGCTCTCCCACCCTTTGTCCTTCTCCACATTCCCCAACCCAGCCCTGATGGCAAAATGAGGTGATAGATGTAAACACCTAAAAATAGTTTGTTTTGCATGTAGCGTACAAGCAAGTGAATAATTTCCTTCTGTAAGCAAGATGCCCGGGGACAGGGAGAGCTTGGTGGCAGTGGCAGCTAGGGGACATTGATGGAGTACTGCTTCTGTAGAAGTAAATCAACGGTGCCACAGCTTGGCACACTACTGAAGGTGGCGGCAGCCAGAGGCAGAAAACACCAAAGCCCCGGAGAAATAACGTCCTGCATTTAAAAATTATTCTTGAGCTCTTTGACGGTTGACACGGGGAGTTGATCATCTCTCCCTTGCTCATATAAATGGTGTAGTGAAAGCCCCATCTCCCTGTGTTAGTTGTATCCACCCCTGCCTTTGCAATAACCTAGACTATTCCTTTTTCCTGGTGGTTGAATGAACTGTGCTGATATTCGGTGGCGAACGCACTCACATTGAAGGAGAGGGCAAGGAAAGCATGCTACCTCTGGGTTTGCTGATCTACCATAGCATCCGGGTCTTGAGTGAGGGCAGGCGAGTCCAGTGGGCACCTAATTTGGAGCTGTCACTCCCAACATTTGAAAGACGTTTTTAGAATCGGGTTTCACATCATCTGTGATTGGTTTTCTGCAGAGGCAGCAAATAAGCTAGTACACCTGTTTGAGGAACAGAGAGAGAGAGAGAGAGAGAGAGAGAGAGAGAGAGAGAGAGAGAGAGAGAGAGAGAGAGAGAGAGAAACGAGAGAGGGAGGGAGGGAGGGGAGGGGAACTCAGTGAATAGAAGGTCAAATAATAAAAGTATGCAGAGCTACTAGAGACCCTAACTGCATTTGCAGCTGGAATAAAGTGTTCTTTACCCCCGCTAAAGAGGCTATGGCCTCCCTTCTCTAACTCATTTGCCTGCTTTCTCACCATTGTTGAAACTGAAGTCGCTGTCTTTGATAAGATGTTGATGGTTTGTTTGTATGAAAGGATTAAAAGCTATGACCTTCTCACCATGTCTCTCAACCCACACCATGAGCCACCCTCCAGGGGACCCTAATCTAGGAATGGCTGTAAGTTTTCTAACCTGGGAGACTCTAACAAATGGTAAAAACAACAATGGTCATATGTGGTATGAGTGAATGTGGACAAGAAGAAAATGGCCGACTCCCTGTCTTTCCATGTCTAATCTCCGTGTGTAAGGACTCTGCATCAAAATTCTACAAAGGGAAGCTTTCTTCATTTCATTAAGAACTAGCAAGATTTTGTTTTTCTCTGTTACTATGCATATTTAAATATGTGTCACTATGTATACTGTTAGATCTCCATTCAGATTTGTTATGGGGAGACATACGAATTACTTACAAGTGGAAAGCATTGGTTGAGAAATGTGATCAGAGCAGATGGCTCTGAGGAAGAGGTAGAGAAACCACAGAAACGGTGATTGGTCAGGAGGCACAGTGGTGGCTGAGGGGCCAGTCTGCCTGACTTAACTTTTATAAGAAAGATGCAGGGAAAATAGGGTCATCTGAATCCTAAAATGGTATCTTTTGCACTTCCTTTAACTTTAGGTAAGTAACTTCAGCAGCACACACCCCAGTGACTCTTAGGATCCAGATATAAATATAGGCTATTGTCTCTTAAAACTCTAGTACACTTTGAACAATAGTTTGTATGGGTCTAGACCCCACGTCAGACTGTTCACTTCATTGTTGAAATTTCAACTGGACCCAATTGAAAAACAGTATGGCAAAATCAGAAGAAACCCATTTTAGACTGTTGGCACAAGGGGAGCTTATCAGAAAGCCTTAATAACACCTTTGGGGATATTTCATTCCTTGCCAATTCTGAATTTAGATGGAAATGCCTAAAAGTTGTGTTGTACTATTTTTTTTTAACTTGATTTCAAATAATGTCCCAAGATCTAGCATTGGGTACTCAGGGTTTCCATGATAAGTACGTGCAACTTTGTTTAAATAATTACTTGTGACTTGTCACAAACAAATGGATTTAACTAACTTTATGTTTAGCTGTATTGATAGCTGGATAGAGGACAGCACTGATTACACTTTGCTCTTGAAACTAACTTTCCTTGGTTTGTGGTATTCAGTACCTTTAGATGAGAGTGATTTTGGAGTCTTGCTATTTTTACCCCAGGCAGGAATACAGGATAGCTACAGGCCTGTTTGTAGGAGTTCTGACCACCACCCTGACTCGTTCAGAAATATCTTCTGACTAAAATTCATTATCTGCCATGAGTCTCCTTTTAAGAGGCCATTTTATCAGTAATACATTTTTCCAGATGACATATAAGGATAACAAATACTTTTCTTATGATATAATGGTGTCACTCAGCATGTCCTGTAAAGGTATTGGTAGTAAAATATACACAGCACACACACACACACACACACACACACACACACACCACACACACACACATACATGGACATAAACACATACACATACACACACACACACACACAAACACACATACACACACACACACACAACACAAACACACACATACACACACACACATACACACACATACACCACACACACATACATGGCCACAAACACACACACACACACACACAAAAACACATATACACACATACATGGACATAAATACACACACACATACACACACACATATACACACACACATGGACACAAACACACACATACACACATACACATACACACACATACACCACACACACATACATGGACATAAACACACACACACATACACACACACACATATACACACACACATATACACACACACATACACACACACATACACACACATACACACATACACACACACATACACACATATACACACACATATACACACACATACACACACATACACACATATACACACACATATATACACACATATACACACATATACACACACACACATACACACACACACATACACACACACATATACACACACACATGGACACAAACACACACACATACACACACACATACACACACATATACACACACATATACACACACACACATACACACACGGACACAAAAACACACACATATACACACACACATGGACACAAACACACACACACATACACACACACATATACACACACACATACACACACACAAGGACACACACATACCATTTATCATGCATATCATAGAGCCCTATAAATATCTCAGGAAATAGCAAGACTTACTGTAGATTAGTCTGTTATCTATAAAGTGTATAAGATGGTTGGCTCGATTTATGTATAGAGTTTACAGCATCCACTGTTTTTTATTGTTTTTAATCTCTTGATTGTGGTTTCTTTTTTCTCTCCTATTTCAAGTCAAAATGTAAATGACGGGCTTGGGCCCCTTTAACTTGTGTTAACTCACACTTGCTTTTAGCCTCCCCTGAAAGGTGACATTGCTTTTTGCTCACTTGTCACTTTCCATCCACTTTCTTTTAAACATCACTGGCAATTATCATGCTGAAAGAGAAAATAATGTTCTCTCTCCTTCTTTCCAACCTGTCCACGCTAAAGACTGAGCAGTTAGAAAGGAGTTTAAATCTAACATCTTCCTTCTAAGAGGACTATGAGCACCCAATGCGAGTAGGACTGTTGGAGTGAATTTCCACAAAGGTATGATGTTCAGACAAAGCTGGGAACATGTGAGAGCCAAAGGTAGTAAGTTTCCCAGCTCTGAAGATATTTAAGCACAGCTAACCTGCCTTCTTGACTACTACAGTGACAAGACAGACAGGGCATGGTTCCAGAGGGGAGGGGAAAGGAAGGGAGAGGAAGGGAGGGGAGAGAAGAGGAGGAGGTGATGGGAAGAGTGGAAGAAGGAAAAGCTATTATTAGGATATATTGTAGGAGAAAAGAGTCTATTTTTTAATAAAAGAAGGAAACAAAAAAAAAAGACACTTCATGGCTGTCCCACCTCTTTAAGGTCTGAAGTTTTACTCCGTGTCACAAAGCCAGCTGTGAGTTGGAGCTCAATATTAGCCCCCCTGGACGTCGTGTGGTAACCAGCACTGGTAGAAGGCAGGCATGTAACAAGTGCTTCCTTTGCAGGGATATGAAATGTGGCCCAGCACACTGTTTTGAATAGTTCAGAACTTTAGAACTGAAGGAGAGGCTAGGTGAGGTGCATATTTCCTAATGCCCTGGGACACTCTTTGATAGCTGTGGGGACTAAGTAAGCTTAGAGGCCAATTAATTGGCAAGAGGACAGAAAACTAAGCCAAAGGCCTGAGCTCAAGGGGTGGGGGGATGTTTGAACACAGAGGATGAACAGTCTTTGTCCCTGGACCAGGGTTGCCCCCTTCTTCAACTTTTCTAACAAGGTTGAATATATGTTTTGTCTTGTTTCTACTTCAGCTACAATCACCCTTCACCTGTCATGAAAGGTAATAACCAAGGTATTCTTAAACCAAGACACCCAATGAGGCAGCTTCTTCCCCACTGAGTGATGGGAAAGTCAGCTAAGTCCTCTCTACTCAGGTTTGATGGTGGGAGGGGAGATATTACCTATGAGGAGGGTGAATGAATTAAGAATGTGTGAGTACATAACACATAATAT
Source organism: Rattus rattus (assembly GCF_011064425.1). Classification (NCBI taxonomy): domain Eukaryota; kingdom Metazoa; phylum Chordata; class Mammalia; order Rodentia; family Muridae; genus Rattus; species Rattus rattus. Next base: position 22,022,746 of record NC_046167.1, read on the forward strand.
TAAGCCAATAGAAAATGAAGAATGAGAGGAAGATGTCTCTCTCCTTCTCACTACAGATCTGATTATGTTATCCCAGAAACGTCCTAACAGGGTGGCTGCAACAGAACTCAGAGCTCATTAGATATACGACCTTAGCCGAATCCTAAACATTGATCTCCTTACCTAGAAAATGAAAAGAAAATGATCTGCCTCATGAGGCTGGTGTGGGAAATTATATAAATTATATAAATCACTACATGTGACACAAAGAGAACCATGTTTGTCAGTAACCAATAATAAATATTAATGTAGAATTATATTATACACTCTAATTGACCTAAAAATATAAGCCTAGTGAAAGCAAAACAATGGGATGGTTCTTTGCAAGGTCTCAGTTGAGAAAAGCATGCCTCTAGCTACATTCATGATTGCTTTTATAAATGCCACTTTTGTATTAACGCTGAAAGATTTATTGGACACCAAGTTACTCAAATATATGTACTCTAAGCATTTAAATTAACTTCTTGTCCCATAGTCTAAATGGGGAAATATGTCACTTTTTTTTTTTTCAAACAATCGGGCCTCATTGTTAATTCAAAAGTTAATGACATTTTGAGACTATTTCCCTAAATTGAAGTGTAATATCTACATCTGTCCTTGCCTCTCCCAGCCTGATTAAAGGTTGCTTCATTTATACTGGCTGTTGGATTTGACAAGGTAATTCGAGAACTATCATAGCAATGAATGAGATTTGTAAATGCAACATTTCATTGTTAGAAAGTTTCCTCCAGGTTGAAAGATGGCCTTGTCCATTTTCTCTTGGTCACCCAATGGCCATGATTGTCCCTCTGCCCTCAGTCTTCATCTGATGCCAAAAGCAGTTTAAACCCTGTGCTCACATAGAAACACTTGCCATGCTTCCCCATGTCAAACAAATGAATTTGCCAAGTTTATTTCTACTTTTCTATCTGGAATTCCTGATGTAAATATCTTCTGGAAGCAAGAAGAGAGGCATCATGAAATGTTGGGGAGCAGTAGAGGCCCCTCTTGGGCTTAAAATCAGAAACCACCCATAGGTTAGCTTATCAAGGAAGCAAATTATTCCGAACAATTGTTTGATATATCACCCTATAAAAATGCCACTTAAGAATAGAATACAATTTAAGCTCCCTGGAAAACATTTTGATTGCTGTCTTATTTTCTTCTCTATTGCTGCTATAAAACATCAGGATCAAGAAAACTTATAAAAGACAGTATTTAATTGGTTTTACGGGTTGAGAGGGTTAGAGACCCTGATGGCACAGCAAAGGCACGACTGTAGCAATGCTGAGAGGGCACATCTCAAAGGGCAAGAAAGATGTATACTGGGATACTAGAAATGGCATGGGTTTTTTGACAAACCTGAGCCAGCCTCAGTTGCATCTGCCCCAACCAGACCACACCTCCTAATCCTTCCGAACACCAACTGACTGGCAAGATTTGAATACAGGGGACAGTGAGGGCTGTTCTCACCCAATCACCACACGAATGGAATTGGACCTTGCCCTCTAGCTCGGAGTGGTTTGGAACTCACTGTGTAGACGCAGGCAAGACTCCAAACTTGGTGCAGTCCTGAGTCTTCCTCCTGAATGCCGGCATTGTTCCAGGCCATCCAGCTTATGGTAACTTCTAGCTTTGGATGAGTATTAGTTCCCTTGTTAGATTCCTGTCTGTCCTTCGCTGAAGTCAAGGATTGCCATTTTGCTTAGGCTGACTAGTCAGCAAGTGCACTGGGATTACAAATGTGTGCTAACGTGCTTGGCTTTTATGTGGCTTCCAGGATCTGAACTCTGGTTCCCCATGCTTGCATAGCAAGCCCTTGAAACCACTGAGAAGTCTCCCCATCCCCCAAATGAGTTGTTTTATGTACAGTCATTTGAATACTCTAAAACTCCAAGTTGAGGTAATTGTTTAAGCTATAAAAATCTCCACAGTCTAAAGAAAAACATATTTGCTTTTCAAGAGTATCCTGAGTTTCATTAAGTCTGCATTTTGTACTGGTAATCAAGACATACAAAGCACTGTGTGATTATAACTCTAATCAAGGAAGAATGTCATAATTAAAGACTGAAACTCATGACAAACGGTACTCCTCCTCTTTTCTTGTTCCTAAACTGTCAAGGTAACACATTTCAGTAATTCTGTATAAATAGGATTTGCATCATTGCTAGCAGGGAAATAAACTGCCATATACTTCTGTCACCAACAGATCCATGATGGGGGGAAAGTTTATAATTTTAAAAGTAAAATGTAACTGGGGAGGTAACTGAGTTAGGAGAGTACCAACCCAGAATCTAGAAGGCCCTAAGTTCAATCCCCAGCACTGGAAGGATCAGGTGTGATGGTGCACACCTGAAATCCCTGGGAGGTAGATGTAGAAATGGCCAGGATTCAAGGTCACCCTCAGCTACGTGGCAAGGTTGAGGGTAGCCTAGGGTATATGAGATCCAATACAAGTAAGAAAATAAATGACTTGTACGGCAGTATCCCAATCTGTTCAGTGCACCTGCTTCTGTATAAGGTAACACAATTCTCTGATAGATTTCCAACCTTTAAATAGTCTGTAAGTATAAATAATAGAACATTGTTTTCATGTACAAAATAGTATTCCCTTAAGGGTCGCAGTTAAACAAAGTAGACAAAATCAGAAATTGTTTTTGAAAAATATTATACATGTGTGTATAAACCTGTACTAAATATGTTCAAATATTACAGAACTTAAGTTTTCCTTCCAGGCATCATGGTTGACATTAAGAACAGCATTACCTGTGGTGGCTCCTGTGATGCCACAGATCTGGAACTCCCCCAACCATAGGTTTTCTTCATACTTTTAGTATGAAAATGTTTTCTGGGTCTATGGTCCTCTTTGGTTTTCCCTCTCAGGCTTGCTGTCCCTCTACTCTCTGCCTCTGCTTTGTGTAGTTTTTCTGGTGAACTGTTTCTCACATTTGTATGCTGCAAAGCCATTATTCAGTGAGCAGTTACTTGTGATAAAGGGTGACTGTGTTCACCAAACAGAGCTCAGCTCAAAGCCAGGTAGAAGGAATTGTGTTGATGTCCATGCATGGACCCCGCGGAGGCAGTTTTATACTACGCAGTCACCTGGGCTTCTGTTTTATCAGCCTTTGAGTTTCTGCAGAAGGGTCTGGATGGTTCTGTTTTCTAGATAAGAAGCCCTTCGATAAATAGAGGTACTTTGATAGAAACATCGCTGATTGTGCAAAGATGAAAACACAGGATCAGAGAGAAGCTACGGTTTGCCTAGAGAGAAATTTGGAGGAAGATAAAAGGGACCAGAATCAACTCAACAGACAAAAATGGAACATGACTGAATAATGCTTTTATTTATTTCCATCCTTTCTTTATTTAAAGATCATTCAAGTAGTGCGTGTGTGTGTGTGTGTGTGTGTGTGTGTGTGTGTGTGTGTATGCATTGGCAAATGTATAGGGGTACACGCCTGTGTGCAGGTGCATATGCAAAGTTGTATGTGCAATCGTGTGCAGGTCTAGGTTTATATTAAGAATCTTATTTGAATGTTCTTTCACATTATTCTGTTGAGGTAGAATCTTCCAGTCAAGCCCAGAGCTTACTGGACCAGCTTGCTCCGGGGATCACCTCTTTCTGTCTTCCAGAGCTGGAATGATGGTTGGTCCACCACACCCTCTCAGCATTCAGCTGTGTTCTGGCAATCCAGATGCTGGTTTTTGTGCTTGTTCAGCAAACTCTTTTTCTAATGCTCCCCTCCCCAGCTTCCATGACTGTTGAATCTACAAGAAAATATGTAGCTGATTCCCCCTAGGAATCAGCAAGAGAAATGAATGGAGAGAGAGTTGGGATGCATCACATCCAACCTAAGGAGGTCCAACGTAGAAATGCTCCATTATAGGGTGGGGAGAAGGAGCATTGAAAATCAGCTACAAGGCAGAAAGCCTCTGGGAGGAACTTGGTCCTATCTAAGGCAAAATTTGAAGGCAATGCCTTCTGGTAAGCACAGCAGTGTGCTCTCAGATCTCAAGTAACTCAGATGGTAATGCCTTCACAAGTTATAGTCAAATGCACACCTGTGAATGCCAACTAGATCATTTTCTGCTGGACTACCATAGCAAACTTAGTATTCCATTCACAGCCTTCTGCACATAAACTCCAAACCTCTATTGAATGAATTACTTGATAAACATTTCACCCAGTGACATGTTTCAAATAATGAATGAATATAACCATTCTCAAGTAACCTCTTTAAAGTATGTGTATATTTAAACCTTGGCATCCAGGGCTGACAGAAGCAAAAGGCATTAGTACATGTAAGGTAAATTTAGAACTATAAAAATGTCACAAACTAGCATTCGTTATGTTCTCTCATTCTCAATCTCTCTCTCTCTCTCTCTCTCTCTCTCTCTCTCTCTCTCTCTCTGCTCTCTCTGCTCTCTCATTCTCTCTCTCTCTGTTCTCTCATTCTCTCTCTCTCTCTCTCTCATTCTCTCTCTCTCTCGTTCTCTCTCTCTCTCTCTCTCTCTCTCTCTCTCTCTCTCTCTCCTTCTCCCTCCCTCTCTCTCCCTCTCCCCCATCCCATGTGTGTGTGTGTGTGTGTGTGTGTCTTCCGTGTCTGTGTTTGTATGTCTTCCATGTCTGTGTGTGTGTCTGTGTGTCTGTCTATGTATCTCTGTGTGTTGGCCTGTCTGTGTGTGCCTGTGTGTCTGTGTATGTATGTGTGTGTATGTGTGTGTGAGTATGTGTGTGTGTTTGTGTATGTCTCTGTGTGTCTCTGTGTCTCTGTGTGTCTGTCTGTGTATCTGTGTGTCTGTGTGTATGTGTATATATTTTTGTGTGTATGTGTCTCTGTGTGCATGTGTGTATGTGTGCGTGAGTGTGTGTCTGTGCATGTGTGTGTTTGTGTCTGTGTCTGTGTGTGTCTTTGTGTGTGTCTGTGTGTGTATGTGAGTATACATGTGTAGACGTTGGATATTGACATCAGGAGCCTTTCTCAGTTGCTCTTAACCTTATTTTTGAGTCAGTTTCCCTTGCTGAAGCTGGAGCTCACCTTTCCTGCTAGACTGACTGACCAGCCTATCTCCACCCCACCCATGTCAATGGCACTGCCATGACTGCCTTTTCTCTATGTGGGTACGGGGACTTGAACTCAGGTGCTCATGTTCGCAAGGCAAGCAATTTACTGGATAAAGCATCCCCTCAGACCTGATAATGATTTACTTTCCAATTTCACGAATAGACAATATTCATGGGTTCCTAGAGAATGCTTACGTTTACATCCGTTTTCAAGGGTTTACATGAAATCTAGGTTCTATAATGCAGATTACTTTAACTGCACCCAGTTCCAGCAGTGAACGAGCTAAAATGAGAATAGAAAAGAAAGATGAAAAGGTGCTTGTTGTAGGAAGTAGCCACTGATTTCATGATTAGCTTCTTAGAGCTAATTAATAAACATCTGCCCATGTGTGTGCTTTTAGTGACTACTGGGTTTTGGTTTTGAACTTAATTCAGTGAAAGTATTTTGATTATATATGGGCTATATAATCTACAGCTCATAAAGTATATAAACTGGAAAGTTTATTTGAATGGTGTCCTGCTCGTAAAGTTCTTTAAGAAATTTGAAATATTACAATGGCCATATGTATATAAATGTTGCTGAATGGATGGTAATACTTGCTTAACTTGTTTCCAGATACTTATGCCTGGACTAACTATAGCTTACAATCCTTAGGAAAAAGCAAATGCTCAAAGGGCAAGCTGGAAGGAAGAAGTTTTAAGTATGTAGGTTGTCTAAACTCAGATGGAAACTGAGGCAGCGGGAAACAAGGGAAGAGGGGTTCACTTTTTAAAGGGATAGTGGAGCTAAAATCACTTTTGTTCCCTGTCAACATGAATATGCAGAGGATTTAGAAAAGTTTCTCGGCCAGTGCTTGATTTAGCAAACTGTGTCTCTATGTGGTAGGCCTATAAATATATAGGTGTGCATGTGTGTGCAAATGTGTGCATGTCTGTGCATACTGTGTGTATGCCTGCAAGCATGACTACATATGAACAGCTGTGTGAATAAGACCTGTGTTGCTTTCATTCATGGACCATTTAAAACCATTAAATTTACACCAGGTTTTGGACCTAGGGAGTTTAAATATTAGCTAACAATAATCATGCTTCTCATATGTACAGCTGTGAAATTCATTAGTCTTTCATTATGATGTACTTCATGCCTACTACTGTCATCTTCTAAGGTGGCATTGTAACAAGCAGAGGACAGCTCTATGAGTATGTTCATTGGCACCTCTTTGTAGGAGTTTCAAGAGAAAGGTAACAATTTTTTTCATGAGTGAACAATGGTTATTTAGAATTTCTGTGGTAGTCTGCATTTTCAAAGCACTGAAGGCATCTGGTTATATTCTAACCATTTATTTTACAAGCTAGCATTTGGAATTATATAACCTCCTTTATAATAGCATGTACAAATAGAGTACATGTTTTACTAATATATCTCAATGTACTAGCTAAAAAAAATATCTGTTCAAAAGACACCAAATATCCATCTCCTCTATTTCCCTGCACCTAGTCAATCTCTCCACTGTTTATCTATGTTCTCCACTACATTTCTACCTGATGTCCAAAAACTGCCTCTCACTTCTTGGAGTTAGAAAACTACCTTAGCATTAAAGAATGATAAAGAAAGGACCATGGATGTTCCTTAGTGCTACAGCACTTGCCTAATGAGCATGAGTCATTGGATTTGATTCACCACCATCACAAAGGGGGAAATGTCATTGTTCATTACAGATTAGTGGTAAGCACACTTCATTAGTCTCTAAGAAGGCACACTACATAGATTATATGGCACTGGATCAAGACCAGAGAGCTCTGAACCCAAGCCAGCATAGTCACTTGAGTTGGCCTTAAAATAAGAAGTGTCTTAATGCTGGGCCTCTTTGAGGCGAAGCTTGAGTAATCTAATCCTAGCTGTGTCCCCAAAACATTCCAATGGCTGCTACTGATGGATACTAGTAAGTCTCATTGAAAGAAAGAAAGAAGGAAGCAATAAGAGAGGATGGAAGTGTAAGCATCTCCTTAAATGTTGTTAGGGTAATAGGTGAAGAGTTTTGGTTAATCAAGTAATTGGGATATATTAATTTCATCTAGTTCTCTGAAATTGAAAATTCGTGGACACTGGGTTAGAGTAGCTACCATTCTGTCAGCATGCTAACTAACAGTGAAGGGATAAAGCCCTGACATTCACAAATGTCTCTTACTATATCCACAGTTCTGAATTTTGAAGTGAGCATATGTTCAGAGAATGAGCTGCTGTAACTGTAATTTCTGTTCTAAATATGTGAGTTTATTATCATGGAGCAAGCAAAAGCAAAGGAGTAAATGACAAGGAGTGGATAGAAACAGTATATAGATATCAAAGCATGAGCATATCGGGCATATACAGCATTCTGCAGAAATGTCTGGGGAAGCCCTATTGACACAGTCATGACAGTTTCCAACTAAGAGACCCTGGTGGAACATGGAGCCCTCTCCATGGATGAGCTTCTGTCTTCTTGTTTCTTTGGCAGTCATTTTTATACTGTGGGGTTAAACAATAATAACCCTTGCTGGAAATTGCTGCTCCCAAGAGCACTAGGTCTGCAATGACCATATTTGGAAATTGCTGTTCCCAAGAGCGCCAGGTCTCGATGACCATATTTGCTTCCTTTTCTTCTTCTCCTTACAAAGTCAAGGATCAGACTGACTCAGGATAGGGAGTCTTGGTGAACACTTGAAATAAAATATACTTGACTGTGAGACAAGGGAGCCTTTCTTACTCTAAGTATGCTTTCAAGTAACATAGATGGCACATGGAAATGTAACAGCATAGCTTAAATTCCAACACAGAACAGAATGCCAATTGCCTAATGGAAGCAGGCGCTGAAAGCTGACTTACGGCTCTGTTGAGGTACGTTGTGGGAAGGTGTGTCTCTCAGTTGTCAATTGTTGATTGCTGTAGGCAGTGGCTTTAGTACTAGCTGGATCTTGGTACTGTTATTCTTGTGGCCCATCTCCGTCCTCATATTTTGTAAACATTCATCCTCCCTTACTTGCTAATTGGCTTAATAAAGAACTGAGGGGAAATAGCTAGGTACAAAGGGAGAATGAAACTTCTGGGCAGGGAAAGAGTTTGTGGGAGAAGACCTCAGAAGCGGGAGATTCACCAGTAGACATGGAGGGACAGAGCAGACTGCAGCGGAGCAGAGAGGTACAGAGATAGCCACATGCTGGGTCATAGGCTAGTTAATCAAGTTAAGTTTAGATGGCTGGCTGGGAGCCAGCCCTAGCTAAAAAAAACTAAGAATTAAAATATTAAAACAAAAAAACAAAAACAAAAAAACTCCATTGTTATTAATATAGCTTGTGGGTCCATGAAAGTCTCACAATACAGCTTTAATATTTCTATGTCAAAAACCAAGCAATTGAATACATCCCACCTCCAGCCACCCAGCTCAAAGTCACTGACAGCTAGTTAGACACAAATGCCTACATAGGCATGCAGACTGAAGCGGTTTCTTATGATCAATATGTAAATGATACATTTCACTAAAGAGCTTACTTCGACCAAAACAAAGTGTATAAGTAATTCACTAAGCCTTTCCCATCAACCCACTGGCGTTAGAAGGCAGTAGCAGCTAAATAGCAATCTACCTGTTGTGTAGCATTTATCACACACTGAAGTTACTTCTCCCTTTGCATGTGTATGGTATGCCCTTACCCTCACTTGAACACAAGCATCACATTCACTAAAGACCCACAGTAACAATGATTTCCAGCCGATAGGAGCTTTTTTGGAATACTTGGTTAATATTAAAAAAAAGATTGTCTTCTATTTCTTTTTGAAGAGGATAAAACAATAAGACCTAGTGCTGTTGATAGTGTATGTCCTAACTGAAGTGCTAATCATTTGGTTAAATAAATCCTGAGGAAAAAAAATGTAGCAAGTAGAAGTTCTGGGATGAGTACAGGGGCAAAGAGAAAACAGAAGCTCAACTTGAAGACACTGAGCAAATGAGGTTAGTTGACATCAAACTACTCTCTTCCTGAATCTTCTTGTCACATTCTGTGTCTCTTCCCAATGTCACTCCTCTGAGTACTCAGTGTAGATATTTTCATGGTAAGACCTTTTATCAGTACATATTAATTGTGCATCACACCAAGTTTGTCTTGCTAGTCTCTGGGGAAGCCATAGAATAATTGTGAACAACACCTCAACTGAATTCACATTACCTTGTCCATTTGCTACCTTAGAGTTTCTAGCAAGTCCAAGAATGTGACAGTGTTTCCCAATGTCTTCCCAGGCTCGTCATCAAACAAACAGCAACAACAAAAACCCACCCGGTGCTTTACAACAGACTGTGTTGGGGTGTCCAGCCTATACATCATTAGAAAAGAGGAATTGCATATTAGGATAGGTCACTCTGCGGAAGCTCCATAAAGAATGAGATGTACCTGTGGAAGCATTTGCAGATAGCTAGAGCAGCAAGGTTAGTCTTAGAATGGCCTCACCGAAACATGAAGGATAACTTGTTGGAGGTGGAGGCAGCTGTGATTTGAGTCAAATGGCAGAAGACAAGGTTGGAGAAAGTGAATATGATCTAAGTATAGATGGCATGAGTGCCAGCCACAATGAGTGCGTGACTATCACTCCTAGAGAAGCCACATTCTAAGAACAAACCCAAAATTGCTTTAGAAAGAGCGTTTAAAGGGACAGACAGAAATCCCATGTTCTAAGCCCAGGCCACTCACCATGGTGTCTGTGAAGTGGGCTTCTGTGTACTGTAGTTGTCTCCATGACTGACCGAGGAACCTGCAAAGCCCTCAGATAAAACAATCTGAACTTCCTTAACAGGAAAGGAAAATGTGTTATTCTTGGATTCTTGGGATGATCAGCACATTTGAAAGACTGGCTTGAGTCTGTTCTACTGTGTGTTCTCTTGAAGGTAATGTCCCTGTTTCAATAATAGCACCTTCGTTTGGTTTGCTGTGAAGCCCCAAGGAGAGGAGTCTCTCTCTCTCTCTCTTTTCTATCTCATGCTATTTGATTGTCAGTTCTCACGTCTTTCCTGAAACAAAATTAATTCAGATACATGCACCGCCTCCACATGAAAGAAAGAACCATGAACTGATCTGGGATTAAAACCTTGATGCATAGAAATTTCAGTGAGGCACATCAAAGTGTATAGAAAAAGCTAGGTGACAGTAACTTGTGTCTGGCTTGGAGGTGGCCCCAGGCTTAGAAAAGGAACAGCAGAGAAGAAAAGGATCGTCTTAAATTCATCATTACAGGCTGCAGAAATGACTCAATGCTAAAGAGTCCTGGCTACTGTAGAGGAGCACACAAATTTGGTTCTCAGCACCCACATGGCAGCTCACAACCATCTGTAACTCCAGGCACATGGGATAAGAAGCCCCCTTTTGGATTCTTCAGGTACCAGATGTATGGTGGGTACATATACATATGAGGAAATACTCATGCATAAAATACAACTGAATAAAATTTTCAATTCATTTCTTCTTCTTAGCCAACAGAATAAAATGTTTACCAGTGAAAGTTTGCATTCCTTTCAATTCATAAAAACGCTTGTACGGGGACTAGAGAGATGGCTCAGTGGTAAGAGTATTGTTACTCATTCCAGTTTATTTACCACTTCCCATGCTGGTTGGCTCACAACCACAATCACCTGTAACTGCACCTCCAGGAGCTCTGACTCCTGCTTATAGGAACCCACACATTCACATCCACTCAACTTAAGATAAAACATTTTTAAGTTGCTAGTAGTACTTGATTAAATCCATAAAACACCTGGCTGAAATATCTCAGTGTTTGAATTAGCTCCCTCTCCCCCGGCTGTCTTCCCTAGACAGAAACTCTGCATTTCATTTAGGTACAAAGCGAAACAGAAACCCTGGACAGCTGAGACCCACAAGTGAAACGAAGAAAGATATCAAGAATACATTTCTGTTAACAACAGCCAGGGAAGAAAAATCCATAATTAAATTATTTTTGTGGTAAAAAAAAAAAATCTGTTTGTCTTCCTTGGGCTGAATAGCGGCATATTAACTTCCTCCCTGCGCCATCACAGTGGTGGAATTCTAAAATGTTTTGAAAACATTCCTTAGAGCCACACAACAATAATTAACAGCCTAGCAAGTGCTGAACAGCAAGCAGCTGATAATAACGCAGCCTAAATGTCGGGAGGAATGCAATTAATCATGGCAACTACCCATCGAGAGGAGGATTTATGCTCAGTTATCATGCAACCCTGATGAGGCTGCTCTTGGTCCTTTCCAATATGTGTATTAAGTGTATTTTGAGCATTCCAAGAAAAGCAGAAGGAGAACACGGAGAGCTGGAATTATTCAAGTTTTTCCCATCCCTTTATGCATTTAATTTACCAGTGTCCTCCCAGGATGGCTGTGTCTTGCTTACTCACAGCTGCCTGTACTCCTGATCACTCCACAGATGAGAAGAAGTGAGACCCAGACTATTTACAGCCTGACAGACAAGAGCCTACATTGCACTGCTGGATTTCCTAGCTTGGAAAAGGCTGAAAGGAAGGACCTGGCTGATTTAGGACAGTGATTGATCTGTCCGTGGTGCTGATAAGGGATGCAGGGAGGATGATCGCAAAATGCTGGGATAGGCTCTTTCTTCCTGGCCTCTTCCCACTGGATTTAACCACCCCACACGCTGTGAAACTCAAACGAATTTCTAACAAGAAAGCATATAGGCATCGAGCACTCTACAAACATTGGTCCAAGTAAATGTACTCATCATATGAATGAATTAGAGCTCCAACCTGTAACTAGAAAGTGTTTGCTGATAAAGGTGGTTAGTGCCTTGGGATGTTGCCAAGAGTAACTATCCTTTTTCCTTTCAGATGTCCGTTGCTAATATATACAGAAACATGGAAGTAAATTAGTTATCATTTTAAACGTAGTCAGAATTTGTCAGTTCCAGGCTCATGTTTCTTCCTCATGTAATGAATGCAAAAACTCCAGCATTGCTTGACTTACCATCATCTATAGGGTGGTAAGGAAAAAAGTGAAGTAGTTTGAAAGTTGGGGACAAGATTAACAATGGGCTGTCATCACTGCTAGAGTATCTTAGTTTATGAAAAGATAAAATTTTGTATCTGAACACAGTATGACAATGGCAAACAGAAATAACTACCAGGGCATGGCAGATAGCTCAGTCTGTAGTCTGGGCCATTCACAAAGTAGGACCTGAGCTCAGCCCACAGAATCTACATTTCAAAAACCAGGTATGATGGCACTCATTTTTAATCCTGGCAATGCTTATCTAAGAGTTTATTGGCCATCTATGCTCAGCTATTTGACCAGTTCTAGGCAATTTAAAGGCCCTGTCCAAAGAATAAAGTAGATAGTGTATGGTGAGTAACTCACAACGTTGTACTCTAGCCTCCATGTGCCCACAAATATGCACTCTCACACATATAAACATGGAGAGAGAGAGAGACAGAGACAGAGACAGAGACAGAGACAGAGAGAGAGAAATGAGAGAGATAAAAGTTTAACAGAATAATGGAAGAAAGAAAGGTTTATCAATAGAGAAAGAAACACAGTACCTGGGGAATCTGTAGGAGATACTTGTTAATTGGGCTAAAAAGAACATGTGTTTTCAAGAACCATAGTAAGTCATACTAAGGAAAAACACAACCACAAAGACAGGGATGCACTTCAAGTCATTTGTTAGTACAGCTTACTTAACTTTATATGTAAAAGGAGGGATAGAAGCCACAGGTAGATAAGGACCCCAGCGAAATACAGCTGTTGAGTGAGAAAGTAGGCAAAATTCCCAACTCCTGATAGTAATTCTATGAAATAGTGAGAGTCTTTACTTCCCTTATACAACAAGTAAACTCCATTTTAGCAAAAATAATCCCTGTCAGCAACCCCAGCATTTTAAGCAGTGCAGCTAAGGTCTTGTGTGCACAATAAAACCTCTACATGAAGTTTTTTTACCTGATGCTTTTGTACCATGATTATAGGGATTGTGAAAGAACTGAGACTTAAATCTAAAATCAAACCTGTTTGTTAGACACTGGGCTGTTCCCTTTAAACACCAGATAATAACATCAAGTGTGTGTGTGTGTGTGTGTGTGTGTGTGTGTGTGTGTGTGTGGTGGGGGTTGGGGTGGGCAATGTTAAGATACAAGGCAATCATATTAAGAATCGAGCAATCTTGAATGCACAGACTGGCTCTACTCTCAAAATGAAACCATATACCCCATCACTCTCAAAGTCCTTATCACATCTCAAGGCCTATAGCAAAACACCTTTCAAGATTCTAATCCTTTAGTAACATTGGCTAGACAATGGCCTCCAAGGTAGATCAGAGGCAAGCCATGCACCTGCTTGTCCATATGCAAATTTATTAAAAGTACAAGCCTCAATGCTTAAAGAATCAGTGGTTTACATAAGGACCTTTGTCCAGGACATGGTGATAACCAAGTCAGACATGAGCAAGAACAGAGAGGCATCACCCTAGACATAGTATCCCAAAAGTATTTCCTAAGAGTGTAAGTGAGCTGAACCTCAGTACTAAAACAAAAACCAAGACAAACAAATAAAACAGGGCCTCAGCAGAAAGGCAAGGATAAAAGACAGTTCCCTCTTTCTTAACTCTGAGAGCTTCGATTTCACCATTCTCCAGCAAATGACAATAATTTCACTCTTCATCACAGTCAAATATACCACATTACCTTTATTCTTTCATATTTTGATTGACATGTAGGATGCTACTGTATATGATCATTTTTAATAGGTGATAAGAATAACAACTTACTAGAATATCCGTAGTCATCTAGGTGACCTCGTGCCTTCTATCCTGCCATCCATCTATGGCACTGGTAGATTTGATAGACTATTCTGTTGAGTTCAAGGAGAGCCTCAAATCACCAAAGAATTGACAACTGTAAGTTTGATTTTAAGCTAGTTGTCCTTGCATACATGGCCTAACAACTTCTGTGGCTATATTAACCTTAATGACTATATAAAGAACTCACAACTAGAAGATATGGTTCAGGCAGCACTCTCAGAAAAGTCTATGAAGGCTAAACGCAGATAATACATGGTGCACTGTAATAAAGGAAAGATGGCAAGGCAGATATAAAGTTCTTGTTTTAAGTCAGGTAAAGACTGATGTCCCAGCAAGAGAGGGCAAATGCAAACTTGGAGAGAGATAAGAAAGTGGGATCTTAATGGCCATAAGCAATTGAGAAGGGGAAAGAAGTAAAACTCTAGATCAGTTCAAAAGTACAGGGGAAAAGTAGTGAAGGAAGAAATCGGAATATGGTGTTTGATTGAAAATGGTGCATAGAAGGCCTTCAGAGAGTTAAGAAATTTGATGTAAGTTTTATGGCTCAATTATCTTAAGATGATCATCCTAGATGATGTACAGCACCTGGTTGCTAAGAGGCAGTTTTCAATCTTCAGATGCGTCATCAGTTTAAGCTCACCACACACTGACGTGATCATGTTGAGAAACTCTGCAAGACTTCCCAGTTATATTTTTTGAGACAAGGTCTCACTCTGTAGTCAAAAGTGACCTGCCACTCGCTAGGAGGTCCAGGTTGGATGAGAACTGACAGGAAACCTGCTTCCAAGTGTTGGGTTTATGGGGAAAGGCACCATACCCAGTGGTTTCTTAATGCTTAAAGAAGCAGTGGTTTCTCTACTCTTTTTTTTTTTTTTGGTTTTTTTTTTCGGAACTGGGGACCGAACCCAGGGCCTTGCGCTTCCTAGGCAAGGGCCCTACCACTGAGCTAAATCCCCCACCCCTTGGTTTCTCTCCCCTTAAAAAAGCAAGTTAAGTTCACATAGTGAACTTTTGAGGACCATGACAGTATAAGCTCAAATTCTAAGCCAGTACCAATGAGGCTGGGACACAGCTCTACAAACAGAAAGAAGAAAATGCAAAGCAAAGTGCAGAGGTCTATCTCAAAGCCATTAGGAACTGGTTGGTTATAGCCCCAGGTTTTGGGTGCCTCACCTCCATGTGAAAGGGTTATTGTTCCATATTTTCCTTTAAAATTTTATATCCTAATGTATTTCAATGAAGACAAAAGAGGCAATTGTGGCTTCAGACTCAGTCCAAGTCCTGTGACTTAATGGCTGTATTTAGAAAGCAGACCTTGTTCTGCCTTAAACTAAATATATTTGTTTCAATGTTACAGAAAATAAGCTAAGGAAAAAAATGTCTGTTGAGATTTGGATTCTAGGACTCATCAATAGCTCTGAATAATTTATGGAGACATTTTGCCAACACTAAACAAATAGATAATTTCATGTTTGTCCAAAGACTTTTTAAAAAACTTTTAACTAAAACAACAGTTGAAGAAAGATAAGTGTTTAATCATGGATGCAGTTCAACGGTAGACAGAATGCATAGCATGCCAAATACCCTAGATTCAACTCCCTAATACCTCAACAAAATAAGTAAGTAAATAAAAAATGTTAGAAACCTCTCCATAAACAAGTTTTTAATTTTCATTTTTATCAAATTGTACAAATATTTTAGGCAACTCCTTAAACAAATATAGTATCAACATTATTCCTAGTTCAATGGTTAGGAGTGTCTTGCGTGGGTATGTGGATGTGTGTGCGTGTCCATGCGTTTGAATGTGCAAATAGAGGCGAGAAGACAACCTTGGATGTCATTTATCAACTATCTTTCATTTTTCTTTTCTTTTTTTTCTTTTTTTTTTTTTCGGAGCTGGGGACCGAACTCAGGGCCTTGTGCTTGCTAGGCAAGCGCTCTACCACTGAGCTAAATCCCCAACCCAACTATCTTTCATCTTGTGTTTTGAGAAGGGTCTTTTACTGGGACATAAGGCCTAGAGGTTAGGCAGGTTGGAGGAGTCAGTGAGCCGCAGGATTCCAGCTACATGCCCAGAACTGGAATTTCCAGTGTGTACCACCATACCAGGCTTTCATGTGGGTATCTGGGAACCAACTCAGGTCTCTACGCTTGTAAGGCCAACATTTTACCAACTGAGCCACCTCTCTAGCCTTTTTATTTTCCGTACTCAGTCTAGGAAACTCTCAACTAATCACAAAAGCCATGTTCTCTTCCGAGTTTCCTTCCCTTCCGAGTTTTTTTTTTTTTTTTTTTTTAACTTTCAAGGACTCTGAAGATGAAATTAGCAGTCATTTTGTTCCTGCATTTTGGTAATGAATAATTACGCTGTCATGCAGTACATAACTATTGATTTCATGACTGCCTTTTTATTTCAAGGAGTTACTTAATAATTTTTAATAAAGAGTTACATATGTCAGTCTCTTAAAAACATATCCATCAATGTTATTTTCAGAGGTGGAAAACTGTCACAGTCTCATGAAGACTCGCTCAGTGTGTGATTATAGCTTTCATCGTTAGGAGGATGCCACCATCTCAAGGTGCATTTGCAGCATCTAGGAAGATATACAGAAGGTCCTGGGACACCTGGTGGCTGCATCTGGGGCACTAGGACAGAAGAACAGGATCAGTTACATGATTATCATGCACAGACCACCTGTTGAATAATGTCACTCTGCACAACTCCATGCTTGGCTTTGTGTTGCAATGTATTTCTGTGTGACATCATTAGATTCCTCAACGTTGAATGACTACCCTACAGCAAGTATGTTTAACTACTTAAAAACTATTAAGTCATTTCTTCAAACTAGGTCTACCATTTTAGATTCCCAAAAGCAAACAATTATTATAAATCAAGTCTCTCCATATTCTATCCAACACTGGGAGCCTATTTGTCCCTCTAATTAAAAGATTCTAGTAGGTATGTATAAATGCCTCTGTGATTCTATCTGAATTTCCTTAATGAGTGACATTATCAAACATATTTTTATGTTAGTATTTGATTTTTACAGAACATCATTTAAATTTTATTTTTATTAGTATCTATCTGATACTATGTGACTACCTGCAAAAGCCAGAAGAGGGTGTCATATTCCTGGAATTGAAGTTGCAGATAATTTCTGGTTGCCATGTGAGGAACAGGAATCAAACCCAGACCCTATGGATGAGCAGCAAGCACTCTTAAAGGCTGAGCATTTTCCCCAGCCTGATTATTGAGTTTTTAGGTTAGTAAACATGGAGAACGTGTCTGTGTACATTCTGATCTCCAGTTTATCACAGTAAATTTTTACTGTGGCCAATATGAAGATTGTGGTTTGCTTTTCCTAGCGGTATCCTTCATCTTTTATTTTTGCCCTTGAACATGTAATATTTTCTTATTTTTACCTCTTTGTATTTTCAGGTTATCAATAAAATATGGCTCTATTCTGATATCCTACAGATCTTAGGGATATTGCTCATGAGTTCTAGTAATCTAACTCTAATAATGAGTTATATTTGCTGTGCAGATAATCATGTCAATTGCGAGTAGACACTGTTAAACTTCTTTCTCTTCCTATAGTGTCTGTCAGCTAGATTGAATGGGTTTATACGATTGTTTAAGTAGTTAATTTTCCACCTAATTGTTTATCAATAAGTAAAGTCCAAAATGCAGCTTTGCTAGGGGTCCTATTTCTATAGGATGGACTTTTTTTTAACTACTGCTTTTAATTTCAATCTATTTATCTCTCTCCTCCTATAGCACATATGCTTATAGATGGAATGTACTTAAATATTCTTGACTTACCACATCTGATCATCTCTGCCTATTTATTTGTGCGTTTGCATCATTAATGTGTAATGAAAGTATTAATGAACCTGGATCCGCCATTTTGCCATTCTTTCCCTGTGTCTCCTGCCTTTTGTTTTTATCCATCACTCCTCCAGTGATTCGATGTGCCACTTTAATTCCACCATTGATTTTTTTTCAAATCATCTACTACTCTACACAGAATGAACCACTGAGCACCACCACAAAGCTGCAAGTTCTCATAGGCTGCTCGTGCCTGGAAAAGCTCTGCTAAAATCTGGAGGTCAGGGGTGGTTTTAGCTCTATATTTTCCTTCCCGGGGAAGATATGATGGTTTCTTCAACTGTTTATTGCTGGGATTCCTGCCTAAAATTTGTTTTTAGGGCTCTCTTCTTCTTTGTCTTTGACCACACCACAGTGATATCTCTATGAAAATAAACCCTTTATTGTTTTCATTTAAATTCATCTAGATACCATATACCTGCACATCACACATTTTCTTTTCAATTTTTCTACATGTTTGATTATAATTATATTACTGCTTCTTCCCTTTCCAACATTCAGCCCTTCCCAGGTACCCTCCCTGCAACCCTGCCCTTGCTCCCCACTCTTAAATTGCTAGCTTTTTTATTATTATCATTACATACATCTATATGTATGCACAGATATATCAATACAGCCTGCTGACTCCTTTTTTTTTTGCTGTTTGTATGTATATGGTTTCAACAATGATCACTTTATATTGAATATCAACTAAGTTGCTCATACCTTAAAGAGGTTAATTCTCCTTCCCTTGGTAGTCAATAGTTGCCTGTAATTCTTTGTCTAGGGAGAGAACCCCATGAGATCCCTGCTCCACATTAGCAAGTCTATCAATATTTCCCTTGTTCTGGTCTTGTATATACAGCCATTTCTGAAGAGATTGTTTCACAGCAGACTCCCTGGTACTCTGGTTCTTATCATTCTTCTCTTCCCCTTTTCCTTCAACTCTAAGTAGCATCATACAAGATTTAATTTTAAATCTGAATGGCATTGATAATTGTTTTTAAAATTACTTTCTTAGAGATAAAAATTCCTTAGAGGAATGATATTCTCGGTCAAATAAATCAGCATTTCCTATAGTAATGGGCTAGTTTTAAAAGCTGCTAAAATGATAAATATATTTACAGTAGTCACTATAAACACTGATATGTTTTCATTGTTTAAAAGCAGTTTTTGAAATATTGTTGTGGGTTTTTAAAGGAAACTAGAGTTGTAGAACCTTAAGTGGGGGAAAAGTTCATAAATCAGTCTATTCTTCTAACTTAAAGAAGGCTTATATGAGTCATGAATATATTTAGTATTAAAAACTTGGATACTACAATTTCTGTAAGCAGCAAGTGGCACACTCAGCATAAAACTTAAAAAGGAAACATATTCAAAAGTGTGGCTAATACTGGGAGAAGCAAATATGAAAACATTGCAGTGGAGAATGTGCAACCCAAAAAGAGAGGGTAAGTTCTTATCTCACAGAGGTCTGTAGATATGAGAGAAGAGTCATTCAAAAGCGATCTCCATCTTAAGTGGGAGACGCAGCCACTACCAGAGGCTGACAGATAAAGGGGTCTTGGACTTCTATCCTCACCTTCTGAAATGCAGCACCCCTGCTTATGAGTTGAGACCAAGAAAAACACAAGCAGTACAGTCCTCAAATGTCAAGCTTCCAAGGGACAGAGTATCTGACCAGGTAATGTTGCATCAAGCCCAGTTGTTTCTTTGACCATCATTAAGTTCTGCCTACCTCAAGGCTTCACAAACAGGAAGAGACACAAATTCCACCAGTGGAAGAAATTTTCTAAGGATTTGAACTCAGACTCCATTTCACTAAGGCAGTCTATCAAGATGCGAACCACCATTAGTGGCTTTTCCTATATGGTCTCAAGAGAAATGAAGGAAATATGTATCAACTAAACACAGCCCTTACATTCCTTTGCTTGTGATACAAGTCATGATAACAAATTGTATATAATTTTAGCTTCCTCCACTGTCCAATCTGTGAAATACCTTTATATTTTGCCAGCCCCTCTGCTAGTTTTTGAGATAGTCTGAATCTTCATTTCCACAGAACCTTGTCCTATTTACTGTTTTTTTATGTGGGGGCATAGGTTGCTATTGACAAATGCAATAGACATCAAACTGCTGGTGATTTCTTCGGGTCCCCAACACAACTCTTTATGGGGAAACACCTCACCCTCCATGCAGAACAAATGTGATGTTCAGGGCAATGACATGTTTTTTTCTTGCCAAGAGTTTTTAAAAAAAAAAGTCCTTGGAACAAATTTAGCCTACTATGTATAGTATGTATAGAAATGGTGGCCATGTTGTCTTCCAGGATTCTCTCCAGGTATATCATGGAGACCATTTTCCTAGGCAAAAGACTTGGACTTGGTCTTCATGACTCTCTGCTGTTGTCATGTGTCCACCATCCCAAGATATTTGGTTTTGAAGCGTGATGGAATGAAGGCTGCTTCAGGGTTGAGTTTTGGCACTGGATGTATGGAGACATTGCTTTCTGGTAATCAGTGTGTCTGAGTTCATTGTGTGGGATACACCAAGTTCTATGTTTATGCCATCTCAGAGTTGTAGTGTGCAGAATACACAGAAAGAACAGTAGGAAGATTAATGTGGCTTCTTTTACTGTTATACCACAATTCTGAAAGGTACTTTTTTTCTGTTCTGCCCTAGAACCTTGGGTTCTTGGGTTTTTCAAGCTAATTGACCAAAAACTGACTAAATCCAAAGTTATCATTTTTCTAGGGAAATAATCTCTATGTTATACATGGTACCTTTACATGCCCTCTCTAATCTATAAGTATTGATCCCAATGAGGCATCTTGGGAAAGGAGAGTACAGAGGGTAAAACGGAGGACAGTGAGTCTGTAGAGGGAAGTGAGGCAAACAAGTATAGTGTGTCTTCTGATCCTTCTAGAAATTTCTGTCACATTTTCTACTGTTGTAATACTTATCATTATTTTCTTCTTTTAATTGGATGGGGCTTATTATTTTCTTTTTCATTATTTAAATTTACTCATGGATTCATCTGTATTTGGTTTTCATACTTTTCCCTTTGTTTGTTTCTTTGTTTTGTATCTGTTTGTTTTTAAGGCGGGATCTTACTGTGTAGTCTTGAGAGGCCTGGAACACACTGTGTAGCCCAAAGTGGCCACAAACTGAGATCCTCATGTCTTTGCCTCCGGAGTGTTGGGATTAGAGTTATGTATCACCATAGCTAGGACTATTTTTCTACAGGATGTACAGGATGGTAAGGGCCAGGAGCACCAAAGGAAAAAAGTGTGGCTCAGAAAGAGAGTCTCTTGTAATGTTAACTAATCTATTGCACAGGCATTTCAGAAGGCAGAGGCGAGCAAGGGCAGAGGAGCCTTGGAGATCTGTCCATGGTCCTGAATTGAAACGAACCCGTTTACCTGTGGTCGATGTTTTACATCTGCTACATCAAGAAAACATTTTCTTTCACCTTACATGTAGATTAGTCATCCGGCCCTAATGTCTTTTTTTCACTGTATTAAACTCTGATAACAGTGTTCATAGGCTAAGTTTCAAAAATCAATCATGATTTAATAGAAATAAATTTTTTATTGGATATATATTTTTTTCTTTTACATTTCAAATGTTATTCCCTCTCCCGGTTTCCCAGACATAAGCCCTCTATCCCAATTTTTTAATACTGTTTTTACTCTATTTTGCGATGTTCAGATTATATGACTTGGGATGTTGTATCTAAATCGTGGTTGCTTTTCCTGGCTCTAAAGTCTCCCAATGAGCAAACAGTGGGTTAAAGAAAACATTGAATGTCTTTTCATTTTAATGCTATCATAAGGCACAATTTTTATATTCTGATAATATGGCATAAGCAAGTTTTTTCACTTTAGTTGTCCTAAAACAAAAATTTTACTTTTACCACTTTAAGTGGGTGACATCTGAATATTAATATGCATTTTTCCTCCAGAGATGGAAGGCTTCTATTTCCCTCTTTAACAGCCCCGGCTGCTTTCAGGGTTGAATTAACATGCCTGTCTGTGTGTTATATCAGTGATGGACATTTAGACTTCAAGGTATAATTTCCAGTAAAGAAAAGTCATTTTATTTCCATCTGAATGAGCACTCTATCATACTAACCAAGTCAAACAAAGTTATTATCTGGCTTTTTGCCAAGGTATAAAAAAAATTAAAAAGGTCATATTTTTAATAGCTTTGTACTTTATAGTAATCAAATTTGTAAGCCTGAAGAAATAAACTCCTTGAGCCTCTTTGTGATTGGCAAGCATGTTTAACCACTGGCTTGCTGCTCTTTGGTATAATGCCATGGGGCTGACAGCATTCTGCAGCTACCGTATGTTGGTTATTAGCTTTGAACATGGAAGTACCATTTCTAATCATAAAGTGGTAGAAAACGGCTAAGAAATAACAAGTCTATTTGACTCTATCTTTGAAGAATGTACCAAAAGATAACTACCCATCAAATTTCAGCCCATAGGCAAATAGCATTACAATATGTAGGCCAGCATGCTCTTAAAGTGTTAATAAGTTATTCAGACCAACGTTAATTAAAACACCTGCTTTAAACGCTACTTTTGTTTTGGGTAACTGCCCTGAAACGCTTGGAATCCTAAGCAAATTACTCCAGAGTGCTTCCAGCACAGACTTTTGAGTTTGGATTAAAATTGTAGATAATCCTTAGGTTTGAAGTATGTCTCATGAGTATTACCTCAGACTCATCATGACAACAAAGCGGGTAATAAACAAGAGAGAGAGATTCTACTAGAGGAACATAAGATTCTTTGTATACACTGTTGCCCATAGACCCCAGACTCTCAAACACTTTATCTGAGCTTTTAACTCAGTTCCTTTCATTTCTCTTTTAAAATATTTTATGGAAGGGATCTTAGGATACTCAACTGACAAAAAAGTACTTCAGTGGTAACAAATGATTATTTTGTTCAACAGACATGCCAAAAGTTGTATTGTGACCAGTGTATAAATTGCTTCACTTTTCATCTATTTCCTTTAATACTCTTGAGATTGTAATATACAAGTAAAGTTTATTTTGCCTCTGCCATATGCATTGTAGAAAACTGCCCCTTGGTAATGTGCATTGACTTGGGGAAAAATCCTTTACTCAGTATTGCATGATGATGCTAAGGTCTAAGGAAAGTGCTAACCTAATTGTGCATCGGCATCAGCAGCTTTCACCCTAAACACCAGACATTTATTTAATTTGAAAGAAAATGTGCATTTCCACTACTAATCACAATAGCCATGTCTTTAAAGCAGGGCTCAGCAAATTTTTTCTCAGTGTCATATAGAAAATGTTTGGGGATAAGGAGCAATGCTAGCTAAGATTCTCTATAAAGGGGACTTACTATAATGACTTATAGCCTGTGGTCTTGCTAACCCAGCTATGGCTGTCTACCAATAGGAGAATCCAGTTGTGGTTCAGTACTTATGGCCGAATGTCTCAGCTGAGATCCAGAATTCTGATCTCCAAATTCCAAAGAAGTAGGCTCGAGTGCCAGTGAAGGAATTGGACTGGCCAGCAAGGGCATGCAGACAAAAAGAGCAAGATTCCTGCTTCCAAGTCCTTTCTGTGGCTGCCAGCAGAGGTGATGACCCAGATTAATAAAAGTGGATCTTCCCACCTCAGTATATCTGAGTGAAAGGTGGATTAAAAGCGGATCTTCAAGTTAGAATAGGAGCTTGCTGCATCCACTCCATGCATTGACCTGGTACTGCAGTACCTCCAAAAACAGCGAACCCTCTCAGAGGTTTAAAAAAAAAGAAAAAAGAAAGAAAGAAAGAAATTTTTAAAAAAGAAAAGAAAAAAATTTTAAAGTGGATCTTCCCACTTCAAGTGATTTAATTAAGAAAAAAAGTCACTCATGCGTATACCCAGCTCCTTGGGTTTTAGTTAAGTCCAGATGTAGTCAAATTGATAACCAGAATAGCCATCACACTACCTATAAACACACCGAAAACAGAACTGCTTAAAAATGTAAAAAACACAATTATTTCACGGGTTAGAAAACAAATACACAAGAAAATGAAGCATCAAACAAACTAAAATACAGTTTCCACTCTAAATTCAGCCCAGTTTCATTAACAGGAAAGTGTTCCAAGAAATGCAGATTAATAGTCAAAGGGATCAGTGGACCACTCAGGACAGGGATCCATGAGAGTGCTAAGAATCGAGATACAGAAATCAGGTAGATACAATTTAAGTACACTGAATATAGATAGATAGATAGATAGATAGATAGATAGATAGATAGATAGATAGATAGATAGATAGATGAAATGTCATAATGAAGCCCATTATTCCATATAACTGCCACATCCTATAAGCCCCAATTAGCAAATAGAAAACAGGCCTAGTTCCCAAGGAGAAAAACATCTATCCCTAGGTTGGGTTAGAAAAATCTCAACATTCATTCAGTTTTTAAATACATCATGGTTCTTAATTTCTGGTGATACTAAAGATGACACTCATGGCTCTACAAGGGATGAAACATAAACCCCCACAGATCCCCAGGCTGGGTGTTGCCTCCTGGCTGTGAATCTACCCATATAACGATGGAATACCCAGGCATTCCGAGGACTGTGCCTCTGCAGTGCTCTCTACTGCTGCAAGAGTTGCTCCTGGAAAGAAAGGATGGATTTCACAGACACAGACAGACAGAGAACCAACTTGTTGAAAAAAATACAGCAAGTCACCTTGAGATAAGGTCACCTGGAATGAATCCCACACTTCTGGGCAGAAATAACACCAAAGACATTTTTTTTTCCTTCAGCTTAATGTATGTGTCACATTCTTGTTTAAGAATGTCAACAGGAGGTCAATACGTTGTTCCCAAGGACAGAGTAAATGTAGAAAGTTCTGCAGAGATGAGAGTGGGGAAGGAGAGACGGGGAGTAGCCTCCATCCTAGTGAGACCCTTTCTCTTCATGGAGCTTAGGGGAAATGAGACACTTCAGTGATACAGGTTTAGATTAGCAAAGCTGCAAGGAAGGTAAACACAATGACTAGAAAAAGACTGTCATCCAGACTGGTGGTTTCCAAAGGAAAGGGAGTGAATTTTCCCCTTGGATAAAATATATTGTCACTGTCTTTTGTCATAAATTATTTGTTCTGAGAGTAAGTTGAAAGAAAAAAGAACTGCATGTTACAGTATTTATCAGCAACTTGTACTCAAGATGCAGAGATGGAGGGGGGAGGAGGGAGGGAGAGGAGAGAGAGAGAGAGAGAGAGAGAGAGAGAGAGAGAGAGAGAGAGAAATTCTCAATTATATAGAGAAGAGTCTGTGGTATAGAGAAGAGTTTCTATCCCCTACTTACCTCTGCCTTCCATATTTGGGAGAGGATGAATTTTAGGAACACACACACACACACACACACACACACACACACACACACACACACACACACACACACACACTGAAATGGCCAAACCAGTATTGTGCATCAGAAGCTACTTACCTTGTTTATTGAAACAGGGTTCCTCATTGACCTAAAGGTAGGCTAAGGTGCTGGCTAATAAGTCCTGAGGACCTGGCAGTCTCTACCTCTCCAGTAATAGGTTTATAAACATTTACTTTATGTTTTGAAGATTCTGTGGATCAATCAGTCTCTAGTCATTATGCTCAGAATGCAAGTATTTTATTGCCTGAACCTCTGGGGGGGGGAATCTTTTAACATCAATATTGCAATAAGGACCATATGTGTCTCCTATTAGTACAATCCAATAGTCTTTTTATTTCAGTCTTACAAGTGGTTGGAGGCCAAATTACACTCCCCAAGTTCATGTTGAAACTCTAAACCCCAAGTACTTCAGATGGTGACCAACAGCTTGTGTACTGGTGTCTTTAACTAAGTGCCTCAGTATACCTGTATCTGCATCTGTCTGTATGAGTCTATTCTCTCTCTCTCTCTCTCTCTCTCTCTCTCTCTCTCTCTCTCTCTCTCTCTCTCTCTCTCTCCATCTTCCCCTCCCTCTGTCCCTCTGCATGTGTTTGTGTATGTGTCTGTGTCTTTTTGTCATGTGCATGTGTTTGTATATGTCTGTTTGTCATGTGCATGTGTTTGTATATGTGTGTGTCATGTGTGTGTATATATGTGTTTTCTGTTGTGTGTCTGTATGTATGTGTCTGTGCCTCTGTCTGTGGGTGTTGCTTGTGCAGATGTATGTGTGTGTGTATGTGTCCTTGTGTGTGTATGGGTCTGTGTGTCATGTGCCTGTGTTTGTGTATGTATATGTCATGTGTGAATACGTGTGTTTTGTGTTATGTGTCTGTATGTATGTGTATGTGTGTGTTGCTTGTGCAGATGTGTGTGTGTATGTGTCCTGTGTGTGTGTGTTTCTCTCTCTCTGTCTCTCTGTCTCTCTGTCTCTCTCTCTCTCTCTCTCTGTGTGTGTGTGTGTGTGTGTGTGTGTGTGTGTGTGTGTGTGTGTGTGTGTGTGTGTGTGTGTGTGTGTGTTAGTCACTCCTGCTTAAATCACCCTTTTTTGCTTTGGCTACATCTTGGTTACTGTTTCTGTGTCATCTTGAAACTTTAAAGTTGGTGAGAACGACCATAAGCCTGTGCCTCCAGTATCTCTAGGACCTGGATTAAATGCTATGACACAAATGAAAAGAACTCTTGACTATAAGTTGTTCATGGACCAAAGAGGAATCAAATAAATCACAATCGGGGAGGGGAGTTAGCGGCTGTGAGCAGCATGGGGAGCCGAACCACAGCAAGGCTCTCTTCCCTTTATGCTGGGCACAGCAGGAGACACTGGACAAGAACCAAGAATAAGACTATTTGTTCTGACCCCAAGTAAATTGTCCAGTTTTTATAGGCACTCAGCATCCTAATGCTTTTCTTTTTATCAGCTTGTTTTACCCAGAAAGTAGCTGTGGTTTCTGAAACCTTTCCCTCAGTCATTGTGAGGACACTGAAGAGCTGCAGAGGCCTGGCACTGAGTGAGGTATAGACAGGACAGACAGAAGAAACAAGTTCCCGGCTTTTGACGCAGAATGCATTGAGTCATGGGGACCTGAGAACACCTAGCCAAAAACAAAACAAACAAAACAAAATATCACTTGGCCCCCAGGAGAGAACTCTGTGTAGAGGCCAGCTGTAGAGAAGAGGTATGCCAATGGTGTATGGGTTCTGGGATGACTAGGAAGAAGTAAGCCAACTGAGGAAGGTTCTAGAAGCATGGGTGAAGATGAGTTGTCAAAGAAGGGGCCAAGGGATATGGAGATTTACTCCCTCCTCACTTCTCTCTGTAAATGTAACCAACCCCCTCCTGACCAGAACTCGAGGGGCCAAGTTTTAGAAGATGCCAACAAGAACTGGCAGCACCTGAATATATTTAGAAATCTAGCCCTTCCAGCGGAGTCTAGGAAAGACATGTTAGAAGTTGAAAAATAACAGTGTCTTTATCCTACAGTGATATATACATTCCCAATTTTGTGGTAGGAAACATTCCATTATACTCCATGCATCCTTCAACGGGGACCATCTATAAGGAACGTACATACAGCAGAATACAAGCAAATCCATGAGACACCCAGGCCTTGGTCCAGCTACATTTTGTAAGGCTATTCAGGAAATCAAGGTAACTCCACCTGTTCAAGACCTCCATATTCCCCACAGCCTGGCCACACGAGGCTGCTTCAACCTCTCCCTGGTTCAGCCACGAACCTACTTAGGATGAGCCGCCATCCCTAATAGACACACATGATAGTTTATCACTGGAATCGAATGCCCCTGGCTTGTTGCTCACCTCATAATAAGAGAGTCTTTAAAAGGAAAATGATCGGTAACAATAACAATTTAAAAAAAAAAAATCAGCAATCCAGTTTGGCTGGAGACTGCCTAAGCTTGAAGGGCTCTGGGCACCTTTGTTTAAATACCTGAAAACAAAATTACAATAAACAGGAGCACTGAGAGTCGATGTGAAATCTGCCCTGTTAAAATCATAATGAAAAGGGCAGGCTGGTGCTGTGAGCGCCCTGCTATTAATTACTCGCCTTTAAACACCAGAGAAGTGTATTTAAATCAGACACCTGGAGAGGCTGCTTGCTAATTGCATGTGTTGCAATGGCTGTGGACACGTGGAAGAGCGTAGTCATCTCAGGTGAACAACTTGCCCTGTCCACAGAAGCCTCAAGCATCGATTGTAGGTGCCCTACATGTCTACAATTGTCAATATGAGGAAACACCCCAGAAGGATGTTTCCTTTGTAAGCACTGTCATGAGGCCAGGCAACGTCCCAAGACTTATCATTTTTTTGTGTGCACACTTAGGAAAGCATACAATCCTATTGCTTCTTCGTCAGCTTGCACTCTGATTGGAGTTTTCTATAAGAAATCAGGGTCGTAGCAACCAGATGTATAGATTGAGGTCCTTGTGAGTACTTCTCAGACCCAAGAACTGGAAATGCAGAGACCCCTAACTGGCAGCTGTCCCTCCTCCCCATGCAGCCTTCCGGCTTGCATTGTTTAGATCTCAGCACCAGGGCAGCAAACAGTTAACGAAGAGACAAAACCCACTGTGACCAGCAGGTCTCCGCGCAATCATCAGTAGAACTAGCTATTATAGCCAATTTAATAGCTTGAAAATGAACTCATTAGTGGTCTTTTATCAGTGGAAAAAAGTCTATTAAATCCGGATGTGTGAAGCGGCAGCCCAGCAGCTCATTTCCATCCCACTTGTGACCTGAACAAATCTGAGAAATGCTTTTCCAGGAGTGAGGGTCACACTCCACACAAGGAGAGCCGAGGACCGCCTTCTCTGCCCCCGCCCCCAGCCCCTATCTTTCCTGGAGGTCCTGTGCATTAATTTACAGTTCGCTGGAGGGTGCAGCATACATCTCTCTAGTTTCCCATATTATCCATGCACACCCCAGCAATGAGCTGGGGCTGCAAGAAGCTGTGAGCCGAAAGACAGAATTAATACGTTAACAGTACCATCAGGCTCTACCACCCACAACTGCTGAGCGGGGCAGTCGAGACAAAGCAGCTGGAACTGTGACAGAAAACTGAGCTTTCTGTTTTCTCCTCCTCCCTTCCCCCCATCACTCCTTCCTACATTCCCTTCCTGCTTTCTGCTAGTGGTCACCGAAGGTGCAGTAAGAGGTTACATTCACACACAGTCCTTACTTCCCACCAAGGGTAACAATTTAAATCCTCTCGCACGATGGCTCAGCTCAAGCACAGGCAAACCGACTCTTCATTAGCTGTGGGACTTAGATGCCCAGTTAACATCCATCTATGGAATAAACTGTGTGGCAAATACAAAAGTCTCCCTCAACATGCCTCCTCCTCCTGTGATATTTTGCGAACTTTTCGGGCTCTGCTCCAGACACCAGCACTTGCTTCTATATTATTTCTCATCATTTTTTTTATTTACATAGTCTCTCATGAATAAAATTGTAAATAATTTGAAGGCAGAGACTATATTTTATCGCTTTTTCCTAGAATCTTCTCGGAACCTAGATTTGTTTTCCAGGGGCATGTGTGAGCTTAATCCCCAGTTGTTACAGGATTAGCACCTCAGGAGCTAATTGGATTATATTTCATTGTTATGGCATGCGGCTGCATTGGGAACAATCACTAGACGGAGCTCTTTGGAATGATCTGGCCAGGTGGCAGTGCTAAGCACAGTCATTGCTTACCTATTAGAAGCCAGTTTTCTACTTATATTCCTACAACCCCTGGAGATACATACCATTAGCCACATATACAGGTCAGGCGAATGGAGCTCAGAGCAGGCAGAATGCTTCCCAGGGCTGGAAAGCCCAAAGCCTTGTGATTTCTAGTCTATGAGATTGCATGGTATCCTCAGGATAAATTCAGAAACCATACCAGGCAGATCCTGCGTTTCTGATCCTTTCACTGCTTTGCATTATATAAGAATCAAGCATCTGCTCAAGTTTCTCGAGAGTGACTGCGGCAGACCCAGAGACCTTGTGCCCTAGGAGGCTCACTGAGACCCGAATCCGCACTGGGGTTTCCATTGGGTGCCAGGGCCCTACTCACTGCCTTACTCCAAACCAGTGCTGTTGTCTGTGGCTGAGGTGGGTGCCTCAGTGCAAAACACACGGATGTAGTGAGGAATGTCAAGGCTAACGTTGGGTCCAGGGATGCCAGTGTGTCTTGAATTTCTGTAACTCGAGGATATCAGGGCTCTTGCAATATCCCTCTCTACCCCCAGGCCCAGCATCGCTAGCATGTGACAGAGAACCCCATCTATTCTGGACTCTGATCTAAGGAGACCTGTTGCTGCAGTCAACAGAGGCTGGACACAAAAGTCTCCTTAGCTGGGCTCCGTTCCCATCCGCTGAGCTTAAAAGTTTTGTGTTTATTACAGTGTTAGAGATCTGCTCTCTAAAATGAATTATTCTCTGTATTGTACATTACATAAAGTAAAGCACGCTGGTGAATTGAGATGTTTTGATTTTGTGCGGACAGCCTCGACCTTTCTGCATGAGAAAATCTTCATGGAATCAAGTGCAGAATTCTTCATTCTTTGACATAGTCACCGACCTTTGTGCCCCATGTTTTGTCACAGATACACAAAGAAAGGTCCAAAATGATGAAAACCATGTTCCTTTTCACTGAGATCAATTTAACCTCAGGTTTAATGTGTGAAATAAATACCTGTTGGTGACTAGTCACAGACTGTTTCACAGGCTCCTTTCCCTTAAAGGAAGCAAAGACCAGCCTCTTTAACCTCCCATTTTCTCCAGAGGTATAGTTCAGAGGTATAGTTCAGGTCCACCAATACACAACCCACAGTCCCTGCCTGTGAGGTTGTAAGAAAAAAGTTTCATACAAGAAAGTATTACCTCTTCCCTTAATATTTCAGTACTAGAAACGAAATCCAGGGATACACACACACACACACACACACACACACACACACACACACACACACACAGAGCAAGTGTTCAGCCTCAGAGCCTCAGTTTCCATCCATGCCCTGATTTAATAAAAAAAAAAAAAGTAAAAACATGCTTGGCCTGTGTCCCTGACTACCTTGGAGAACCCTGTATAAAACATACTAGGGTTGAACTCACAGAAATCTGCCCACCTCTGTCTTCAGAGTGCTGGGGTTAAAGCCACGGGCTACCAGGGACCTGGCCTCTCTGCTACTTTTGCTGCCTCTCTATAGTCCTCCAATTAAAGAAAAGTTTCCCATGGCCTCTTCCTGCTTTGTGTTTATGCCCCAGAACTCTTGTTAAAACAAACCAAAACTAAAAAACAACAGGACAAGAAAAAAAAATGAGACACAGTTGCTCACAGTTCATCTCAGTGCTGGGAAGGCTCACAGCCCACAGCCCAGACAGCCTTACCTAATTAGTGATCCATAGGTGATAACTCCCTGTTTCAAAGTGTGGGGTGGGGCATATAGAGAACCAGTGGGATCACTGTGACCTCCATATCCAAGCATGTGCATGGACACACACACACACACACACACACACACACACACACACACACACACACACCCCAAGTCACAGATACACGAAGGGCAACTACTTATTGCAAACTGTAAATGACTCTTTATTAGCCAAAGGAATTGCTCTCCCTAGTCCTGGTCATGCAATGAGATGAGAGGTAAATACCTTGGATTTTCTGCAGAATCCAGAATCCAGCTTCCTTAGAGGACACCACTACATTCAAATCAGAACTGGGGATTTATTCAGAAGAAATGGCAATCAAGTGGCATTCTGGACTCCTTCACTCTCTGAGCATTAGTACTAATGTAAGGGACAGTGGGTGATTAAAGTTAGAGTTGCATGTAATCAAAGGAAAAAAAAAACCTGATTAAATTAGCCACCAACAAATGTTTTCAGGTCTCCTATAAATTACAGACTGAAAGAATGAGGAGGCCCTTGGTGACCCCAGAGGCCACCCAGACATAGCTGCATTTGCAGGCAATAAAGGAATATACAAAGAGAGACATGGTAGGAAGGACTGATGTTCCCCCTGGTAGTCTGTTTGCAAACAGCCTGATTTTATATAGATGAGATTTCCATCATCGCTAAGTTATTTTCCCAACAGGAAAATTTAATATACTCTTTATTAGCATAACTCCATTATATAAATGGGTTTGTTCTGCTATTGAAAGAATAATTGCTTGGAAAATGTGCCCTGTGAACTCTCTGGTCATAATAGCTTGCCCTTTTTCGTATCTTTGTCTTCTAAGGTTTAGCTGTGATGTTGAGGACAGAAGAATGCACAGCTTTAAAAAACAAACAACAAAAAACAAAACAAAACAAAACAAAAATCTTCTTTAGTATAACCCAAAGGACAAGTCAGGAAGGCACATAGAATCATTTAGATCTTCATGCACAGACACACTCCTCTAATTTCCCCCAAGAATTAGCCAGATGCCCCATAAGCTACAGTCCACTCAGATATTGCCAGTCTTAGAGTTGATGTGTGAAGTGTGGATCTCATTCACGCCCATGAAGGAAGAGTAAACTTAGACAAGACAATCTCCTTCGCAGATGGTAATCTCTAGACACTTATCCCCTTTCATTAAGTTGAGGGCCAAGGGCATGACTCAGTGTGTAAAGGAACGCGCCACCATGTGTGCAAACCTGCATTTGATCCCTGGAAACCACATGGTGGAAAGGGAGAACTGATCCCCCAAAGTTTCCCTTTCCGCTTCCCGGTGCAGAATGTGGAGAGACCAGAACCAGACAAGTTGCCCTCAGGCAGAAATCTTCCAATTCATTTTTATGAGGATCTAAATCTGTGCTGTGAAAACTGAAATCCACAGCATGGCCGACAGAAGGTGACCAAAGCAAACGTGTTTGCTAAAATTGCAGGCGGGTTTCAAAAGAGTGGACTGCTAACCGTCTAGAAGTCAACTAACTGCACCCACGACAGAGGTACCAGTATTGCCCCGGAATTAAACCACACTGTCTTTCCTTTACAGACTTTCTCACTCAGAGGCCTAAGGTAGTCAACCAAATCTAAAGTTGTTGGTGGGATGGCGGTGCCTTACTGGCATTTTACATTACAAGACATCCCTGTCTGGTGGAAAAGCCCAGCTGATAACTAAAGAAAGAATTTCTCAAGGCGATCTCTACTTTAAAACTAATGGAGACTTATTTTAAAATATGAACGTAATTGTGACTTTGAAATAGGGATAGCTAGAGTGGACCTGTTATCAAAATATACGAAAAGGTACCCTTGTCTAGTGCAATCCCAGCCGCTGCAGAGCCTCGGGTGGAAGGAGAGCATGCTGGAGACCAGCCTGAGCTACACACTCAGTGCAGATGTCAGGGGAAGGACTGATTTGACAAGTTCCTGAAGCAGGCACATTTGGACAGTGGCTCAGAGAAAGAGCCAAGCTCCAAGGAAGTTTGCACTTTCCCAAGCCGTCGTCCGGATAAATAGCTGGTGCGTGAATTAACACCCTGCCAGGGCTATGTGTGTGCACTTGCCCTTTAAGTTCATTAATATATTTCTATCTATTAGAGTGTAAATATTTGCAGTAGAAGCCGAATAGTATTTCAGTTACATCTGACTTCCTTCACCATCATCTCCATTTCCTTTATCCATGAAGTCCTGGTACTGTGTGCTTTATGGGTTCCACCAGAGCCTGAGACAGCAGGAATGTAACAAAAACCTTTTAAGGTCAACGTACACGACTTGTAAAATGAAGAAGATACAAGTTAGTACAGAAAGGCACACCGTGTTTCCAGACTTTGGAGGATTGGGAATAATCTTGACAATTTATAAGGCACATTTATAAAGAGTTGGAGTACCTGTCGTTTGTATGGCTCCTGCCATGGTGAAAACAATATTTATCTGGAAAGTCCAGAATAAATATGGGTTATTGGCTCATTGTTTCACAAGAAATGATCAGTTTGAGTTTGTTTCTTTTTCTTGACTCAGGATGGGTTTTGGCTTTCATAACTTAGGAACGACAGAAAAATTTATCTTAGTGTTAAAACTTTATGCTATTGTGATCACACACACACACACACACACACACACACACACACACTATTTTTTAATTCTATCACAAGTCATAAAAGTCTAACCTTTACCATACCTAAAACACCTTGCACAGCCCTTGGCCCCTCGTAGGCTCACGTATGCTCAAGTTTCCCTTAAAAGCCAGAATAATTATTCAAATCAAAGTAACTTCCAATGCAATGGGTAGGGTATTGGGGACTCATCGCAAGCAAAACCTTTCAGCTATGTAATCCCAGACACACCTACAGCACTTCCAGAAAAGGCAGGCTGTGCTCAGAGCAGAATTCTAAAATGCTTGGAGCTGGCCATCTGCAGGGGGCACCTGCTTCAAACAAGCTGTGCTTTTAACTTTGACTGATGGGGCACTAGGGGTCTGGCCTACCTGCTTGGGAAAAACAATGGCCATTTTTTTCCCTGACACTGCCCTGCCTGTCTTCCCAAGTGAGGTGCCGGACTAATTTGTCTGCAAATTGATCTTCCTCACCCTGGGCTCCACCCTGAGCTCTTTCCTTTATTTGTACAGACAGCTGCGACCAAGGTGCACTCTAGGAGACATAGCCAAGGTAGCCTCATACCCTGCTGTGCATTATGATGGAGTCAGTTTCTTTCGTGACAAGAGGAGCCGAGCACCTCCTCATTTATCATTGAGAAGTGAATCGACATCCGGAGAGATGAGGGAGGAGGAGAGGAAGAAGAATGGCCACCTCTTCTCCTTCATCCTTCAAGGGGTCTCTCTCTCTCTGGGATGCTGTGAGGAATAGCTAATTGAGGAAAGAGGACAGTGCAGGGAATAAAAAGTTAAGCAGAAACAATATTGAAAGCAGGGTGGGCCTGGTTCTTAGCCATGTGTGGGACAGTAAAGAAATCTTGGAGACTGACTTAGACATCCTGACGTTGTGACTGTCCAGAGGGCATTCGGCAGGTGCCAACCAGGTACATAAATCTCTGTCTCTGGAAGCATGTGGCTTCCTTGACAGTGTGACAAAATAACTTGAAGGAGGAAGGACTTCTTTTATCGTGTTTCTGGGGTTTCAGCCTGTCACAAATGGGGGACAGCTCACAGGTCACGGCAACTGGGAGGCAGGGAGGCTCGCCATGACAGAGGCTTTCTCTTTTAGCCCCTTTTATTCTGCTCATCCCATGCCCTTTCGAGGATAGGTCTTCATATCCTTGGTCAATTCTCTCGTGAAACACCTTCACAGACACACTCACAAGTGAGCTCCATTGATCACTCAGGCTCTTCTCAACCCAGTCCTGTTGAGAATCAAGATTGACCATCCCAGAAAGGGTTAATCCTTTCTGGATGGGATCCCGGAATGAACTGTAGGAACAACCATAGACTGTGCTCTTCCCACCTCTAAAGCTCAGTGAAATGGGGTGAGATTTTCAACTGTCTTCCTAATGTTTTTGTTGCATTTTTTTTTTTTTATTAACTTGAATATTTCTTATATACATTTCGAGTGTTATTCCCTTTTCCGGTTTCCGGGCAAACATCCCCTTCCCTCCCCGCCTTCCTTATGGGTGTTCCCCTCCCCACCCTCCCCCCATTGCCGCCCTCCCCCCGACAGTCTAGTTCACTGTGGGTTCAGTCTTAGCAGGACCCAGGGCTTCCCCTTCCACTGGTGCTCTTACTAGGATATTCATTGCTACCTACGAGGTCAGAGTCCAGGGTCAGTCCATGTATAGTCTTTAGGTAGTGGCTTAGTCCCTGGAAGCTCTGGTTGCTTGGCATTGTTGTACATATGGGGTCTCGAGCCCCTTCTTGTTGCATTTCTAAAGGGAGTTCTGTTCTTCAGTTTAGGGATTAGAGCCAACAGACTCTGATTCAAGTTAACTCTTTGACGGTAGCGTCTGTGACAACCGACCTCAGGGGTGGTAGTCTAGAGTCTATGAAGATTGTCTGTTTTCTTCTAGTTCTAAGAAAGGAATGAAACTTCCTTGGTCAAGCTCTTTTGTTGTTTCGTTTTGGCTTTTTCTGCTTATCTTTGGCTTTTAAAACAAAAATAACTCGTGACCTATAAGAATTACTTTTCTAGGTTTCATAGCAATGCCTTTGGAAAAAGTAACCACAAAGATCCTAAGACAAACAACAACTTGCCTCCCCTTTTCAAGGTGGATATGAGCTCTTTACCATCACACGTTTCCTTCCAATGCCTCTCAGACACCTGTGCACTGTGAAACGCTTGTGAGTTTACTTATAAACTCAGCACACATCCACGGTCTGTGCAAAAGGAAGAGACTTGAGTTCTCTCCCGAAAGACTATCTGCCTAAAAGACAACGGCTGAAACGGGTGCCTAGGCAAACATTGGGTGTCATATCACATTGTTACAGGTAAACTGGTAGTGTTCAGTAAGGCACAGATGAAACACTCCATTCAGAAAATTGCAATCACTGTACAGAGATGGACACACCAGCAAGAGAGTGAGAAAAATAGTCAGCTTAGAATCAGATGGCATGGATGACCTTGGACTTTATCCAGTGATCACATGCTAACACCCACCTGGTACCACCTGGCATATATCACAGCATTCTCCCCTTGTTTCCCTGATGCCTGACCTCAGGCAAGCAACCATTAGCATATACAATGAAAGCAGCGGGGAGTCCGTTCTGAAGTTCAGAGCCTCACTCCATGCTTCCCTGTGAAACTAAGAAACAAGTTAGTAGCTTCCAAGAGAGCAGAAACCAGCCAAAAGACATTGGCAGAGAGTGGATGACGGGAAACTGTCTGGTTTCGCATCTGACTGACGCACGCTCGTCACACTTGGAGATTATTTCCCCCAATGAATTGTATCTGGCATCAACCCTCTGTGCCTGAGTAAGGCCCTGCCACTGCTGCTCACATTAAAACATTATTGCTGCTGTTATTGTTATTATCGTCTCCACTACCAGCTAATCCGTTCTGAGAACCACATGCTAAATGCTTCATTTTTATCATCTGATGCAGTCGTTGAAAACACCTGCGAAAGAGGGTGCCATTAGGATCATTGCTTTATGGATCGGAGCCCTGAGGCTCGGAGAAGCATGAATGTGTCCAAAAGGTGCAGAGCTGCAAAATAACAGTGCAGGATGGATGGGCGTGAAGCTGGAAATAAACATTGACTAGTTCAAGACAGGGGCGGCACGTGTTACCTACAGTGCAGTGTGGTTATTTAAGTGGATCTTAATCTCCATTATATATTAAATGCTAACAAGAATAGTGGATCATAGAAGTAAGGGACAGCAGTCTGCTGATTGTGAGGCATTGCCTATACCGTTTCTGTACGAGTTGCTATGAGGGAGCAACCAATCCAAGGTCAGCGACTATCAGGCACGTCTACAGATCTTGATTTCTCTCTGCAGACAGATTCCCATTTGATGAAATTCCTAGGCCTCTTTGCACCATATACGACCTGTCAACAAAAGAGCCTGACTTTATCACATAGCTTTGACATTTTTGATTTATGTGTGTGGTGTGTGTGTGTGTGTGTGTGTGTGTGTGTTCACACGTATGTGCACATGTACATGCAGACGGAGGCCAGCGATTAATGGATTAATGGTAAGTGTCTTCCTCAATCACTTCCACTTATTTTTCAGGTCAGGTTTCACACGGAACTTGGTTAGGATGGGTGATAATGCAGGCTTTAGGGAATCTCCCTGTCTCTACCTCACTAGCATCGAGATTATAAACACATATTACCACACCTGGCTTTTACATGGATGCTGGGAGTCTAAATCCTGCTCTCAGGCTAGCACAGCAAGCACTGGAGTGACTGACACATCTCCCTGATCCCTAATTAAGACCTTTTAAGAAAAACTTCTAATAGTACTTTAACCTGCCTTGTTGTGTCTTGTTTTGTCCTGTTTGGCGGTTGCCTCTTGGAAGGTTGCTCTTTTCTGAAGTGGACATGGAGATGAAGTACACCTGGGGGAGGACGGAGGTGGGGAGGAGCTAGAATGAGTGGACGGAGGGAATTGTATGAAAGAAGAATCTAATATTTTCATGAGACTCTCTAGGCAAAGGGGTTTGTTTGCCAGGTGTGTTGTTGTACACCTACAAACCCAGCAGCAGATAAACAGAGGCTGGGAGGTCTTGCTGCTCTACACAAAGATCCTGCTAAAAAAAGCTTTAAAACAATGTTTTAAATATTTTTTCCATAAGTCGCTTTATTGACTTCTTCCTACTCCTTCTGCTGTGACTTAAGGTTCAACTGGGAAGGCTGTATCATTCCAACAATAAGTGTCCATTATGATCAGGAAATTGTGTTCACTATGAGGAAGTCTTTCTAGACTTCCATCCTATCCAGCCTTCTCTATCCATTGGGTTCTTATCAAGATCCTGTGGCAAACATATTGATTATATATAAATGTGATAGGAGGTGTTAGTGGTCATTCACAGCAACTCATAGTTGTGGCATGCCTGTGGGTCAAAGCATCAACGCAATATGTGTTTTCACACTTAAGCTTCACAATAGCGCTCTGAATCTTAACCTATTATCATCCCCATTTTGCAGACCAGCAAACCAAAGCACATAAGTTCCTGTTAATAGAATGGTGAGATTCTCCACTGCCTTGGTTCGTACATCATTCTCGACAATCCCTAGGCCCTCAGAACCTTATTATCACAACAGATGCAGTAACCAATCATGCATTGGAAAGTTTGGATTTTATGTTTTAAATGCACTATTAGCTCACAAAATATACTTCCTCATTCATCCATTTAAATTTATTTTGGGCCATTTTATTAGCATTGCATGTATGGCTTGTGAGTTATATTCTTCAAGTGTACCGTAAGTTCATGACATATATGTGTGTGTGGTGTGTAAGCCATGGTTCTCACACTCCTGTCAATATCTGCCCTCAAGTGTGTCTGCACAGCTTCCTGCACTCAATGCTACAGGTATATGCTGCTGCCTGAGGCATGGAAACATGAAGTCTGTTCCCTAGCATGGTTTTCACCCTTTTCTACCTGGGTATCTAATGTTACAGGTGACCTAATGGGCTGCTCTCATATCTCCTGGCCAGACCTTCCCTCTTAGACATTATGGGACATTTAACGTTAACTTTAAGGTGGCCATGTCTCTCAGGCGTCTTCTGATGGTTAATTCCTGGGTCATCCTATAGAGATTCCACTCAGAGTGGCTGGATGCATGGAGAAACACCTACCTTTGCCAAGCGTCTCTCATCATCCTTTCTAGACCGGCTGCTAGTCTATTCATGAGCTTAATGGCAAGGCTGTGTATGTCAGTTCCTTTACAGGATTCCCTCAAAGATGTGTACAATTTGTTTCCCAGGTGGTTCTATATCCTACCAATTTGACAGTAAAGAATTGCCATCATGTTGGGTGATGGAGAATTGCTTTAAAGAGGATAAAAATTACAGTCGCGTAAATATCCACATTATTTTTGCTACATACACACATAACCCTCCAAAAAAAACTGAATAGAAGAGAAAAGCCACCCAGAGGGCTTTACTTGGAAAGCTTTATTTTCATTTCATTACTGTCACTTGAAAGCCTTTAATGAAGGCTTACAGCTCTTCAAAAGAAAGGCATCATCAGCATGAACTATAATTATTTTATGCTCTTTGCTTATATAATCATAACTCCCGGAGCCTATGGTCGGTAGTTCTGGTGAACTTACATGAGACTAGTAGCCCCCTGGGCAGAAGGCTCATTTATTCTCTAGCACAGTGCACTACCATTGCGAGAGTTTTATCATTACGTCCCTGAACACGATTCAGACTAAGGTGGCTATTAGCACCAGGGAGACTTAATAAAGAAAGGGCTTTGGAGCTGGGGAGGTGGTTAATGCAATAAAGTGCTTGCCACTCAAGAATGTGGACCTGAGTCTGGATCACAAGCATTTATAAAAAGAACAACTGGGTGCCATGTTGTGGCTTTTTGATCGAAGCCCTGGGGAGGTGGAGACAGACAGACTCCTGGTTTGAATCACTGGTAAATTCTGATTCAGTTAGAGACCTGTCTCAAAAGAATAAGGTTGGAAAGAAACTGAGGAATCCCCAAGGTTAACCTCTAGACTCCATATGCATATATTCAACACACACACACACACACACACACACACACACACACACACACACACACACACACACACACACTCTCTGGTGGGGTGCGTCAGTAATCTGTGGGCTTTTCCGAGTTTTCCCTTTGTTGCTGTCATCCTTGCTTTTACCTTCATCAACACTAACATGTCTGCTCTACAACAAGAGTAGGGTGTCCAGGTGGGACATCCAGAGTAGGGATCTGTGAGCCAGAGCTTCGGTGGTAATTCTCTCTCTTCCAGGACAGCTAGATTTCTCAGCCTGGGCCATAGATATGACTGTGATTCACCAGGGACCAAATACCACCATTAGCCATTCCCTAAGCCACTGCACAGAGAAGTCTTCTTGTCCTGAACAGCCGTCTGTACTGCAGGCTCTTATCTGAACCAAACCAACCGAACAAACAAAACCCCAATGGTTTGAGAAGGTTCTGTGTATCTCTCCGTACAGGATTCTGCATATACACATTTGTTAAGTAATTCTAATGGCCTGACATCAAAATTTTACTTCCTGCCCACTGATGTTATTATTAGTATTGTTAAATGATTTTGAGAGTATCATTAATTGCAGAAAAATAAAAAGATGCTTCTTCATATGAGGAATTATCTTTACACTTGACCCGTTTTTATTCCTAAACAAAATAGACTTGTCAGTTTTCTTTTTCTGAGGAAATTGAGGCAAGAGAAAAATATCTCCGTTGTAAGATTCTTTACTTATCAGTCCTTTCTCAGTTAATAATTCCATTCTTAGGAAATACCGCCTCAGGCTATTATTTTTTAATATGAATTCATAGACTATAAAAATTCTAAAATTATATTTAACACAGCAGTCCATAATACCCAATAATCTGGACCCATTTTCACCTAGCATTTCACTGACATGAATAAACACCTTTCATTATCCCAAGAGCAAATCCTAAAGAGGTCACAAAAGGCATGGCTTGGTATATAGGCAGAACGCAGAGATGTGGGCGGTTCTGTGATAACACCAACCATGGGTGACTTCGGGAAGCATTAAGCAGGTCAGTGGGTCATAGCACAGCATTCTCAGAACATTGCTCATTTTCACACAATGTAGCCGAGACACCAGCTGTAAGAGCCACAGCGTCTGAGCTGTTCCATTCTTTATGGACACCTGTCACAAGCAAATGGGAAGTCTGATATGTTCAGTACCAAATGTTTGTCTTCTCAGCTGAATTTTACATGTGATAGCAAACACCGCTCCATTCTTTTCTGTTTCTCTTAATGTCTGAGGCGACCAGTCAGGAGAAATAGGTCATAAGACTGGGTGTAAAGTGGAAGATTTCAGAGCCCTGCTCAATAGTTGTTGATCCCAGGTTATACATATACATATATATGTGTGTGCATACGTATACATATATATTACATACACACATGTATAATTTTAGTTATATATGTATATTATATATATAATATTATATATAATATGGAATATATTCTAGCCTATAACGTATATTAATATTATATATGCATTTATGTAATAATATGTAATAATATTATGTAGTATAATACATAAATATGTACATGTATGTTATATGTGCATTTAATATAAAACAACTATATATGTATATCACATACATATTACCTCGTCAACAGTATAGATGTACTTTTATAGACATAACTGACCCCATATTGTATTTCTACTGCTTTATATTACTTTCAAATCACTCTTGCACTCTGGTTGCAGACTGGCCCCCCACAGCACATAGTCTACCATAGTTCATATCGTGTCATCTCCTCCGAATGTTCTTAAGTTTCAGGTTTGGATGAAGCCCAGAGTTGATGTCCTTTTGTCCAAATCCTTCCAGCATGCACAGTTCTAAGGATCTTCTTGTTCTCTCTGCTGTTATTTCCCTACTCTGAAGCTTACACCACTTCCTCCAATGTCCATTGTATGCAGGCCATTTTCTAAAGTCCAGCTACCACATTATCTACCAGGAGACTCCTCATCTCCCTTGCAAATCCGCTATTAACCAGCTCTCAGTTCCTTCCTGGCATTTAAAGAGTACAGTCCAGACCCCACTGGCACCCGTGGTGTTGGTGTTTGCCATGTGTGTATCTCAGCAGCTCACGACACCTGCAGATGCCTGTTTCTCATGCATCTCCAGGTGCTGCACCCTGCCTCCCAGCAGGTATTGGACAGGGGGCAAACATTCCAAGAATGCTCCCTGTCTTCAATGCTGTATAAATAAATGAGTCAGTCACAATGGGCCTGTATTTACCTACAGAAGGGGTTGGAGGAAGGCTCCTTAATTTTAAAATTCTTGAATCTTCACTATAGGGTTTATGGAATCTAAAACCCCTGCAACTGGCTGCAGACTCACTAAGGCTCTTTCAATATTTCCCAGCAATTACACTTTATCTTGCTCCAGTGGCGTAAGCTGCTTGAAATGTTAATGTTGAAAAGGAGTCTTGTGGTCAGCCAAGAAAAGGATGAGCAATGGTTTCCAATAGCATTAAAGCCACTGTAAAGCATTTGTCAGTGCCTCTGTGCCGGCATGGCAGGGCACCCACAAAGCCAGAGAGTCTGGTTTGTGTGGTGTGCAGCCCACTCTGAGAGCTTGGGCCGTTTGACAACTAATTAGCAACATCGGCTCATAGCAAGTGTCCGTGCCAAAATCATTTCCAACAGAACTTGATGGAAAGCTTCCACTCTTGGAAGCCGAAGTTTGTAAACAGCCCTATCTCAGAGGGCTTTAGCAGAAAAGTGGAGAGAAGGAAGCTATCGCAGAGAGGAAGCCTGGTACTGAGGGCCTGGTGTGGCAGAACGCAAATGGGCAAGGCAAAAGTCAGTGACTAAGTAATGCTAACCACACAGTCGCTGAGCCCAAATTCACGTCCAAGACCTGCTGTGTGATCTTCATGTCCCGCAGCTTTCTGAGCCCAGTGAGACAGGCTGAACTGAAAATACACATGCAAAAGCACTTCGCATGTTGTCTAATATTCTCAGGCCAACGTTCTTCTTACAAATTTTCCCAAATTGTTCCACTGAGACACTAAAATAAGAAAAAAGAGAAGGAAGGCTGAAGTCAAATACATATGGAAAAAAAGGTTGCACATAGTAAGTTTCTGTGCTAATTCAGGTCCACATATTAGTGGTTCTAAAGGATTCCAGATTAGTAAGCAATCCAACAGGCTAATAAATTTGTTGAAGAAATGACATTTTCTTTGCTTTTGGGGTTTTTTTAATGACCATCCCTCATTTTTGAATTTTTTCATTATTGATATTTAACAGAAAAATGAGATGCGATGAGATATTTGAAAATGATTTTAAAAGCATTGCTTTTACATCTAATTGGACATGACCTAAAGGCTGTGTGTAATGTATGTTTGATAAATACAAGACCACTTAGCATTCATGGCAGGCTTTGCATTTGGTTGCGCCAGAAGAGGAAACTTAAAGAGAATGTGGGAGGAGTTAGGAGCCGCTGAATAGTCTGCAAACAGCATGCAGGACACTGTGAATGCCAGACACTGAGGAGCTGGGCATCACTGGAATTGAAGTAAAGGATCTCCTGGTGTTACTAGAGTCAATAGGAATTAGTTTTTCTCCTTGAGTATCTGATGCTCTCTACACCTTCGTCACATCTTCTTATTCACGGTTAACAAGTTAACCATGTGTTGAACACACCCTCACAAGAGACTCTAAGGAGAGTGTGGCATTAACATTCTCGATAAGCCAGCATCATACATAGGCCACTACATGTGTTCCAGAACAGCTCAGACAGCTCCAAGGGCCTGGAATTTTTGAGCAAGGAGAATAGTGCTAGTTGGAAGAATATTCTCTACGACTAACTGGTGAGCAGATTTCCTTTCATTATAATAATTTATCACTTACAAGATAGCAGAGCTACACAGACATTGATGAAGAATAGATGAAATTGTGCTGAACTGAGCCCGTGCCCTGAGGAGTTTGCCGTGCAGAGGCCTAAGTGGAATTATATTGGACAAGCCTAACACCACCCAGCTGCTTGTCAGACAAGACAGGGGGAGATTGCTTTTGGAAAGTATGTGTGCATGCGTGAGTGCGTGCATGCGTGTGTGTGTGTGTGTCTGTGTGTGTGTGTGTGTGTGTGTATTTGAAAGAGAGAGTGAGATCACAAAACATATATAAGTGCAAAAGACTAGGGATATGGAGTATAATGGCAAAGATATAATAGAGAAAAAAAGAAATAGGAGGCTCATTTACCACTCTGTACAGAACAGCAAACCATGTCCTACCAGTTGAGAGCAATTGAAGGCGCCAGTGTGATGCCACCTGGCATGCTTAGAATGAGCACACAGAGTGTGAAGGATGATTCCTTTTCTCGAGACATAACGTCTCTGAATACCATCGAGTCCATACATTCACCAATAATATAAAAGACAGAGAC
Organism: Rattus rattus; assembly: GCF_011064425.1. Lineage (NCBI taxonomy): Eukaryota > Metazoa > Chordata > Mammalia > Rodentia > Muridae > Rattus > Rattus rattus. The sequence continues at coordinate 22,066,946 of NC_046167.1, forward strand.
CTACCAGCAAATGCTTTAATGGCGCTTCATGGAAATGCAACACTGCCTAGAACTGAAGGTGAATTTTCAGAAGAAAGTGCAATGATGAGGGAACCGGGTGTGCAGTACCACCATCTCTGTCAGTTCCTTGTCAGACGTCCTCAGTGAGACATAGATTCCCACTGCTTGAATGCTCTTCCTCAGTATTCTCTCTCTCTCTCTCTCTCTCTCTCTCTCTCTCTCTCTTCTCTCTCTCTCTCTCACACACACACACACACACACACACACACACACACACACACACACACACACACACACACTTAGAAGGGATCCCTAACCCTCTGCCTCACCCAGCCTTGGCCATCAAGGACACACAGGCCAAGATCCATAAAAACACGCATCATTCCAGATTTTCAACCCAGTCAAGAAACAGCACAGCCTTCTTTGGAAAAGCTACAGAAGATTTGCTCCATCAGTAAAGTGCTTGTCTGCAGTCAGGGAAACTGAGTCCCCTCCTCAGAAGCCATGTGAAAAAAAAACTTTTTAAACAACATCTAGGCATTGTGGTGAGTTTCTGCAATCCAGCGTAGAGAGGGGTACAAATGGATCTCTGGGGCTCCCTGGCCACCCAGTCTAACTTATTTGGAGAGTTTCAGGCCAATGCACACGTGTGTGTGTGTGTGTGTGTGTGTGTGTGTGTGTGTGTGTGTGTGTGTGTGTGTGTGTGTGTGAAACTTTGAGTAATGACATCTCAGGTTGCCAGTTGAGCTGTACACATGTTGATACACAATACACCTACACTCAAACATACTTGAGCACATGCATATAAAAATAGCTGATAATGATTTTAATAACAACTCTACTAAGGGAACGTCTGTGCATTTTAAGATATATAATAAGATGTTTATTGTGTTAGACATTTAAATGGTAAAAAGTTTACCATACTCGTTCAATTACCATTTACCTCCATACATGGTTCCTATTGTTCTTTGTGGGGAGAATACTTCAGAACTACGCTCTTAGCAAAGGTCATGTATATAATGCAATGTTGTCCTTGTATAGCATAGATAACCAGAACTAGCTTCTCTGATAATTAAAAGGCTGCTGCCTTCAGTCAATACCTTTACTTTCCTCTACTCCCAGCATCCATCTGGCATCTGTTTTTATTATTAGTTTCACTATTTTGTCAATGTATGAGATCACTAAATAAAAGACTACCACAAAATCAGAAACACCTCCAAAGCCATAGGCTTTCCATGAAATAATTTAGTGCCTGTAATAGAAAACCTTTGAAAACCGAGAGTCAGTCACCAGACAGTTGGTTACATCCCATTCGGAAAGATCCCACAAAATATACCTCTAGAATATGAGAATGGAAACTAGTGATTTACTTATAATTTTTAAAAAGTTAGGCCATGCGAATAGGCTGCATGCTGTAGAAAACAAGTTCGGGTTGTTTTTTATATTTAAGTTTAGATTTATCATGAATGCATCATATAAGAAGAAAACAACATTATGAAGTAACCTTCAAAATATGAGACTATTATCGTAAGCTGATCGCTCCCATACATAATTAGAATTGAATTCCTGGTATTAATGGTTAATCTCCACTTGCTTGTTTATTATGAGATCCTTAGTTAGCTAGAATTATTAAGACATGAAACTGCAATATCCATAAACTGTTGATGAGCCGATGTCTGAGGCATTAGGTAGATAATCCCTCACACAATGTGGAAAGTAGCTGCAGACATTGGAGATGGATGAAGGCCACTCACAAGGCTCATGCCTGAAGTAGGCATCCCAGGCATGCTTCAGACAGGTTGTCTGCCCAGCTCCCGAGCCCACGCCTCAACACCTCTGCTCTCTCTGCTCCCTATAAGTAAATCACTAGTTTCCATTCTCATATATCTGGGCCTTTTTCTTAAGATTGTTTAATGAATTCAGAGCCATACAGTGAGCAACAAGGCCATACCTCAGCTTACTGGCTGGTGAGGATATCCCCCAAGCCTTAGAGATAAGCAAATAAGGATGGAATTTTTCTTTTTTTTTTTTTTTCATCTTTATTAACTTGGGTATTTCTTATTTACATTTCAATTGTTATTCCCTTTCCCAGTTTCAGGGCCAACATCCCCCCTCCCCTTCTCTATGGGTGTTCCCCTCACTCTTCCCTCAACAATCACCTTCACTGGGGGTTCAGTCTTAGCAGGACCAAGGGCTTCCCCTTCCACTGGTGATCTTACTAGGCTATTCATTGCTACCTATGCAGTTGGAGCCCAGGGTCAGTCCATGTATAGTCTTTGGGTAGTAGCTTAGTCCCTGGAAGCTCTGGTTGTTTGGCATTGTTGTTCATATGGAAGGATGGAATTTCAGAAGCCCTCAGTTCAATAGCAGCTCATGGATGTCAACAGAAGAATGAGAAAACTGGTGGAGACCAAGCCAAGCACCCCCAAACCCATTGTAATTGGATCTGATAAATAAGTGATTCAGTCTCTCACAAGTTATCAATGATAAAAGCGGCCACTGTCTTTCTTTTAAAAATGGCCCAGAATTTTGGAGAAATTTCCATATCTGGACAGAAAGAATATGGAGGAGACAACAAAATATACCAATGTAAATTATGGGATTATCTAAGCAATTGAAATAAATAAATATTCTGTTGAACTATATTTAAAAGATTTTAAGATAAATAACTTCACATCACTCTGGGCTGTTTTGTAAATCACACTGAGTGTTCAATTTCTTTGTTTTTAAGATTTATTTATTTTATGTACACTGAGCTGTCTTCAGACACACAAGAAGAGGGCATCAGATCTCATTACAGATGGTTGTGAGCCACCATGTGGTTGCTAGGAATTGAACTCAGAACCTCGGGAAGAGCAGTCAGTGCTCTTAACTGCTGAGCCATGTCTCCAGCCCAAGTGTTCAATTTCTTTTAATGTGAGCATGAGACTGTGGCCATACAGTTCTGCTTAGCATTCTGTGCTCAAGGCTCAGAAGGTCTCAATAGGATCCACATCTTTGATCCTGAACTTTCCAATTCTTTGCTACCTGTCCCTTTTGCTTTCTCAGTGTTTCAATGCTGCTTGTGATAAATTGATTTGAATTTCGTAGATGGATGGCTAACTCCCAGATATTTTCTTTCATTTTTGAGAGTTGTAAATATCTAGGTACCATGCACACATTCTATACCCATCTGACTCTAGACAGAAAGCCTGCATTTCTCTCCAGGGACATAGCTGATCCATAAGTACTGCTGAGTTCTGATCCCTTCAAAATACATCTTAGTCCACACTTCATGGGTTGGGGTCTCAGTCAGACTTCCAACCCAACTAAACTCTCATGCTTCTACTTATCTCAGTTTTGTTCTTTATGGCCACCACCTGTATATGTTTCTTAAGTAGTGTGTGAGTTCCGTCTTCATTCTCCATCCCGCCCCTGGAAAAGCTTTTTCTCCTTAGTTCAATTTGTTCTAAGTATTAAAACCAAGATACTATGGAAGCCAGCTCATGCCACTGAGGAGAGGTGTTCTGGGCTCGGCGTTGAACCAGAAGAAGTTTCCCGGAACAGATGATGGAGAAGACTATCATGGCAGGCAGAGAAACATAGGCAGGGAATCAAGGAAGAAACTTATACCTACAGAAATTAGAATATAGATAAGCATGCGAGAGATACAATAGCACTGAGGCTATGCTTTATATGTCAGGCCAAGAAAGTGTCTGGAACTTACCAGAGTGTACTGTCGGTGCTGACTACACTATTAATCAGCTTTGCCCTCTAAAGCTAGTCTCTTCCAACAAAAGATAACCTTAGCAGCTCCCTGAGAAGCGCCCATTTTGCACCACCTGGGCTAATCAGCATCCTACTGGGACCTTGCCCAGAGTTGGCTCCATGTGCCGCCCTTCCCTGGGGAGCTGGGCAAGAGCCCCTAAGAATGATTTTGAGAATGGGATCAGCCATTCTAGTAATACAGGTCTGGATATGAACGTGTAACGCAAGCCAAATCACGTGAGACAGCTTGGCTGGGAGTCCTGATCGTAGAACACAGAGAAATCTGCAGTATAGCCTCTCTCCAGGAGTATGAATCCTGAAAGGCACAGGCCTGTCATTTCTGAACAGCACCGACCATCCCTTCCACCTACAGAACTGACCACGCTATAATCAACAGCCTTCCCAACCCCACATGACCACTGTGTATGCCTCTCTAGGGTCTCTTGGTCTGCCCTCCAGGATTAGTTCCCATTCAGTGATTATCTGCCTGAGCAAAAATCTCCTAACATAACTCACTCCCCATGATTCTGGTTTTTAAAATTCTCCTTCTGATTTTTCCCCACATGTCCATACTCTTCTCAAATGCTTGAAGACAGCCTTCTGCTACTGGGAGCTAGGAGGAGAGAAGGGAACCCATCTCTGATGTCCCCAACACTGCTCATCCTGCTGATTACTAGAGGTTCCCAGTCAACCGTTGACACCAAAGCTTGACACATCTGAATACTTCCTATTGTCCTGTGCCAAGCAGGGGACTGTCAGAGCAGAGAGCCATCAGTTTTTTCTAGCACTTTGGGCTAAATGCACTGATGCAGTGCCAAGTGACAACTGTGTCGCTTCAGTCATGGCAAACCTTTGGAGGTATCCTTTCTTCTGGGAAAGGGGTTCCTTGGTTCCCTTGTTCACTGAACCCACTGAATTGGCATATCTGAAAAGGATGCTCAGAACCCTGCTCATCTGTCTGAGGTGAGCATGGAGGATAACGTTAGTGCCAAAGCCATCCAACCACGACAAGAGATTGAATGAGGATCCTTTGACACTTGAGCTTCTGTGCATTGACACAGTTCTTGAAGTGAATGTGAGGAGAGGAGACAACAGAGGTTCTGTCCACCTCCAACTAATATCTGGAAAGCAAAATGGTCTTTTAAAAGAGAAAACAAAAAACAGGAAGGGAAGACCTCCATTCCCAGTGGAACAGTCAGGCTTGGGATGCATGATTTGCATTCCCTTTTTTCTGCCCTTGTCCTTCTATATCTGAAACCAACTCTAGTGTCTGTCAGCTAGGGAAGCAACCTTGGCTTCTTGATCTCAATAAAACCTCTGAAAATCTGGAACCTGCGTTTCTTTTTTACAAATAGTCCCCAAACCTTACCAAGTGTTAAAAGGGGTTTAAGTTTTCAGTATTAGCAGTTTTACAGAAAAAAAAAGTGAGTCCTTGTTTTCAAGTTAGAGGTACCTAAAGGACACTCAACCATCTTTGAGTTTTAGAGCCATTTTTATGTAAAATGTAAGATGTCATGTCTGCTGGGGACTCAGGCATGAGAAATGATTAGAGGAAAGGACGATAATGAAGCCCCTTAATGTGCCAACTATAACCAGAAAAGAGTTTCCTTCTAAAGGCATCAGCTGAGGCTCTACATGACGGCTTCTGTAGTCTGGAGAACTTCCTCTACTTCGTCACACAGAAAAGTACTTAGCAGTAGTAGAGAATAAACAGGCATGTTAGGTAGGCCAAGAGCTGCCATTTCTGCCTCTCATTCTTTCCCCTCTATCTCTCTCTCTTTCTCAATCCTCCTTAGCACAGACATGTGGATACATCAATACATGCACACATGCACACATGCACACATGCACATATTAATGTATACAAATGAAAGGCCCCGGAGCGGGGAGATCCTCACTCAAGTCTTGGGATGATGCGACCCCCCAAGAACTCACGTGAGACCGTCCTTGCTGTAATAAACATGAGGTTTATTGATAGGAACCAGTGCACTGGGGTCGAGACTCATATCCCACACAGGGGCAGTGGAGTTCGACCCCCAGTAACTAAGACAAGGGGAATTTAAAAGAAGAAACCTCAACCCCAGTGGGTAGGGAGGGCATCATTGGAAAATGTCAAGAATACCAGTGAAAAATCACAAGGAGGAGCTTCCTGTTTCTCAAGATTGTTAAACTTTATGGTCCATCAGTTCCTGGGAGGAGCTTCCTGCTTCTCAAGATTGTTCTCTAAGGGCCTTATCTTAAGTCCTTTTATCTAGTTCCTGGGAGAGCAGGCTCAAGAAATGTGACCTTTTACCTACAGGTAGAGGGCAGGGTCTGGAATTTGAGGTATTTGGGGCTTTTTTAAACTTCTGACTTCTTAGCTGCATTTTTTTATTCTTTCACATACATACACACATGTGTGTATACACATGTATTCATACACATATAAATGCAACTTCATATTTCATTTTTAGGTCTTGGGATGGATGCTAATTTTTTTTCAAAATTCTGAATGCTTGATTCCTTTGAATATTACTTTCTGAACCCTTTCAAACACCTCAGTACAATAGTCACTGAAGGTCTGTGTCATCAAGGGATGATCGAACCCACAGAGAACCCATCACACGCTAACGGTTAGAATTACCATTTTCACACACACACACACACACACACACACACACACACACACACACACAAGCCAATGACTGCCATAGCTCCGAGTTAAATTGAAAGCATCAAAAGGCATAAAGAGGATATAAGAGAAAAGAAAATGAAAAGAAGAGGAAGGAAATGGGAAGAGAAAGGAGGATCTTGGGCCAAGAGCTGTTTGCTTCAGCTCCATCTTCATGCTTGAACATTCATCACCTCTCTATACCCAGGAACAGGAGCTCACTCCTTAGTTTGGGGAAATTCAAGACAGGGTTTCCCTGTGTGGCCCTGGCTATCCTCAAACTCACTCTGTAGACCAGGCTAGCCTTGAATTCAGAGATTTGACTGCTTCTGCTTCCAAGTGCTGGGATTAAAGACATACACTCCAACTACTCTGCAGAGAATCACTATTTTTTTTATTGGATATTTTATTTATTTACATTTCTAATGTTATCCCCTTTCCCGGTTTCCCCAAGGATCACTCTGCTAACAGAGCGTGTTCTATACTCACAGAATTAATTATGCCGTTGCTAGAATCTAACACGGAGAAAACTTTATTTTTCTCTGCATCCTAGAATACAGCCCTAGGTAGGCCTCCCTTGTGCCCATAGCCATAGCAAAATTGCACGGTTTTAAATAACTGAAAAAATAATGCATCCCTTATTCACTCTCCCTATTCTTTTGAATTTCTTGAGTCTCTCATGTAAACTTTCAGCCGCTGAGTCTCTCTCCTGAGTTGATCTCTTAAAGTCTCAGTCTATCTCTTAGACTGTGTTGATTGTAACTAAATACAATCTTTTTTGTCTTCTCAACATCAAGTCTAGCAAGATGGCTATATCAGCATAGTCTACATGTTTCTTAGAAGTGGAAATTCTTATGCACTGTGTCTTCTCAAACTTGAATCTGAGTCTAGGGATAGGCAGGGCAGGAATCTGCTTGCTTCTCAGCTCTTGGGGACTTTTGGGCCTTCAGTTTTGAGACATAGCAGTGTAATCAAGGCAAAGGCTTCAAATACTCCAGAAGGTGTCTTGTTCCCACAAATTCAGTCTTAGTTTGCATAACCCTTCAACACATTTCTTTCTTCACCACTTTTCTAGAACATCTGCTGAACACATGAGGCCTTTTCCCATGCACTGTGTTAAATCCACTCTCACAGATTCATTATCGTCACCACGGATCTCCAACCCATTGCATGCATACATATATCATAAAAACCAAGCAACAATTTAAGTGTCTAAACAGATTTTCTTAGAACCCCTTTTGTCAGAAGTCGAACCTGTCCGATGGTCATTGTCCCTGTTGAGAACGTGACTTTCAAATATATTTCCACTTTTAAAAATGTTTAGACAAGAGTCACCCAAAAAAAGTCATATATTTGTGATAAAACTCTGTCCTCCAATCTTTCAGACGTATAAAGCATCACAATTTCTTTTTCCTAGAGGATTCTAAGAGTCTCCGGCCATGCAAGGAACCCCACTAATGTATTAGCAACTTCATGCCACCAACAGTTGGGTGTTTAAGTTCTCTTTTGGGGGGAGATTAAAGAAAAAAGAACATTGCTCAAAGCAACCTAATTTTACATCCATACTATCTATAAACAAGAAATGAGAAGAGACCCTTTAGTAGCAGAAATGAGTATACAATAGTTATATTAATTTTAACAGAAAATAAACAATAATCTTTGAGTGAACTAAAACAGAAATTTTTCAATTGCCAATTGTAATTGAATATACTTTTGCAGACAGTTTTTTAAATGAATTCTTCCATAAAGAAGATGCGCTGGTTAATTTAAGTTATAATTAAAAACGACCTTAGCTTATATATTGATTTCATTATATTGTATTTTATTTCTGTCTATTGTTTCACATCTTAACAAGTTAATAAAGGAGAGTTTTATGTATTCCTTTGTACTACTTTCAAACTCAAGATAATATTTGAATGGAAATCACATTCGTGCAACATAGTTTTTTTTCCTTCTACTATAGTAATGGAAGCATTGTTCATCTTACATTAAATTCTCAAGAAGCCTGGAATCCATTACTTTGTTATGAAAGATCTCATTTTTTCCTGTGTTTTTTTTTTCAGGTAAAATCAATTCTAGTCATATTCAAAATAAAAGCCAGGAGCAAACTCTAGCTGCTCCATGAGGGAGGAAGGAAAATGACACTTCAGGACAAAAGCTACATGTGTACACATACATGCAACCATAACCAGGGCTCTGTGTGACAAGGCCAACTCACATGGACTGTCTCACAAAAGGGCTTCATTGATTGCTTGGAGTAAAATCCAAAACATTTGAAAATATGAGCTGAGGGCTTGGGAAATATCTCAGTAAAATACTTTTCATGAAAGCATCAGGACCTGAGTTAAATCCCACAAACCTGTGATTATTTCAAAAAAATAAGTATGTAACATAACAAAGAGGAGGATGGTGGTACACACTAATAATCCCAAAGCTGACAAGGAAGAGAAGGGCAAGTCGGGGGACCAACTGGCCAGCCAGGCCCACCTACTTAACAAGTTCTAGGACAGGAAAGGTCTCTGATTGTAATATATATACATTACACACACACACACACACACACACACACACACACACACACACACACACACACTCACATACTCACATATGCATGCACCTCATGCACATATGTATACTAATATACACATAAGATATACATACATATCCATGCAGTCATGCACATATATGTAGGAACATATACATAAGCACATGCAAAGAGAAGAAAAGGAAAGGAAGGAAAGAAAAGAAGAGAAAAGAAAAAAAGGTGTACTGAGCCGTTGCTCAACTTCTCTAAGTTTCTTAAGTCCAAGACTTGGCTAATCTCCAGCCACGTTACCAGTGTCCATTTAACCAGTGTTCATATGTGTCTTGTTTCTCTTGTAGTTGAATTCTGGGTCTCCAAACCCAGGACCTCACATTTTCAGAGCAAGTCCTCCAGACTCAGTTCCTCAAGTTTTCATAGCAATTATTTTGCCCACTGAGCCACCACCCCAGCTGATGTGAAGAGGTTTTTGTATGGATGTATAGCTTTCATTCCTGAGGTCATTACAAGAAGCACGTCTGATACCATAAAACAAAGGCACGTTTAGTTTTCTTAGAAGTCTCTACGCTATCTTCTTCCAAAGTCTCCTATTTCCATGAGCTACAGCTGAAAGTTTCAAGAAGTCAGGAATCCACTATTTGTCTAGAAAAGGCTTAGTATTCCCTATTTCTCACTGATATTTGATGATGTTCCTATTATAGGTTTTTGTTTACTCTGGTAGATGGAAGGAATATATGTTTTAAGAACTTCATAGATGAACACTGAAACTTCACCACTCCTGTTCTGCCTGTGATATCACTCCTTTCCAAATTCATGACCTCTTTTTTAATTGTTGTCTCTCACACACACACACACACACACACACACACACACATATTATATGTATATATATTATATATATATAGACATGCATAGCTTAATAATTCCATCTAATACTACTTGTGTGTGCATGTGTATATGTGTCCAGAGGTGAATACTTGAGATTGAACAACCTATGTGGAAGCTCATTCCTGTAGGAAACTGGCGATTTCTCAGTCAGTGGCCATTGGCCACCTATTGCTCTTTATCTAGGAATGGAGTCTTGTAGGATTTCCTCCATCCACATTGCCATGTCAACCTGTGTTGTCAGTAGCATGTAGGTTTCTTTAGGCAGTTATATTGTTGCAAACAGTGTAGTTTCCATATCACATCTGGAAGACATTATCCAGCAGCAGGGGTGATAGTCCTTTGGTCCTTACAACCTCTTGGCCCTCCTCTTCTGAAATATTCCATGAGCATTAAATGTTGCACTGAAGACATAGCATTTTGCATTGGGCACCACAATCACTTTGTCCCTGTTTATATATCTTCTTAATCAGTTTATAGCTCTTGTTAACTGTCTCCATATATTGCAAAAAGAGGCTTTTTTGACGAAGGGTGAAAGCTACTCTTATTTGTGTGTCTAAGGATAAGTATTTAGAATACAGTCAGAAAAATCTGTTACTTAGGTTTCAAATTTCTGCTTTCCTAAAAAACTTTCTACATGTTTATTTTTTCATTTGTGTGTCTGTGGTGAGGTATTTGTTAAAGTATTCAGCCTATTAACTAGTTGTTTTGTTATTGTCAAATGTGTGTTCTTCCCATATTTTGGATGACAAGTCTTTATCTAATATATCTTTTGCAAGCATTTTCTCCCAGGCTATGCAAGAATTTATCGTTTTCTTTATGTTGCATTTACTTTCCCAGAGAAGAAGGTTTAAATTGTAAGGGGGGGGTCCACCTTATCAGTAGTATTTCATACTTCTAATGCTCTATTTAAAAAATCACTATACCCAACACCAACTATATTTTCTCTTATGTTGTCTTGTAGAGTTTCACATTTTCACATCTTAGGTTTAGGGTTCATTTGGAGTTGCTTTTGTGAATTTACAACATCTCTGTCTAGGGTCACTGTATCTGTGCCTACACCTTTATCCAATCATATTTGTCAAAGGCCAATTGACTATATCAATGCATGACTATTTCTAGACTCTCTGATTTGTTCCCTGTACCTAGCATGACGCTTACTATGCTAATACTGTACTACCTTGGTTACTGTACCTTTAGAGTCAGTATTCAAGTTGTATCCATCTTCTGACTTGTTTCCTCCAATGCCATGTTGGCCAGTCAGGGTTTTATGACTCTCCATGTGAGCTATAGACTTCAAGAAGTTCCTGGGACTTTGACTGTGATTATGTTGAACCTAGGGATGAAGTCAAGAAGAAATAGCATCTTAGCAATATTGTGTCTTCCTGCCCACAGATGCAGAACATCTATCTTTCATCCATGTAGTTCTTTCGCATTTTATCAGTTTTCTAGTTTTCCTTGTATCATTCTGTTAGATTTATACACAAGTATTTCACTTTGAAGGGTGCCCTGTGTTCCGTTTGGGCTTCATTTTTCATCATAAAAAGTCCTTTTCTTTCGTTGGGCCTATGCGTTTTTTATCTCCAAAATATCACTATATATATAGTGCAGAGGGCTGTTGCAAAGACTAAATCGTAAATCAAATTTGAAAGCATTTTATAAAATGCAAAGCTCTATGGATGCTCACAATCTTACTTATATTAAAGGTTCTGTCAGTGCGTAGAATTCTTTGACCATTTGTAAGGTGCTGATACCCGTGTTTCTATCTTATTGTGTGGGATTGTTCACAAATCTCCTGAGAGGCAAAATTTTGGAGGTATTTAACGTCAAAATGTGGCCTCTGTGGGGAAAAAAAGCTTCATCAAATGTTATCTATGACGTGAAGTGACAGTTTGTTATAATCCTGGGTAAGTGTTCATTCCTTTGTCAGAACACAACTAGACAATCACTTTATGATGATAGATGGAATCCCACAGCAACCAGGAAAAATGATGCTGCTCCTAGAAACTGCAGAGTGGAGGACTTGGTAGCATGCTTAGTGACAGAACACTCACCATGCATAAACAAGGCCCTGGATTCAATCTGAGAAAAGAGAAGGGGAGGAAAGTGGGAGAGAGGGGAAGGGAAAAATAGAATATAACAAGAAGAATGTCTGAAAATTCATAAGGAATTGTAATATTAACTATCAAAATACTTATAATACACATACCCTGGGTTCGAACCTCAGCTCCAGAAAAAAAAAAAGAAAGGAAAAGAAAAAAAAAGGAAAACCTCTTTTGAGTTGTTGATCAGGGCTGCCTGGGAGACTCTCAGAACAGTAACCTATTTTTCTTGCCCTTGGTACACCTCCACCCTGAGATCAAGGTTAAGTACCTATTGTTTAAGAAAGAGAAAGCAGAGGACCCTCAGCTGGAACTGAAGGGCTCCTCCAGGAGAATTATTGTTCGTAGTACTAGAAAGCACCATGCAAGCTTCCAAAGGATGCAGGCAGCCAGTGTTACCCAGCCATAAAGTCTATGAACCACAACAATGAACAGCATGGCATAATTTCCCTAAGGGTTCAGTAGAAGCACACATACCTTGGTGGTAACCAATAGCTCTCTAGTTGGACTTAAAGCACACCCAATAAGAGTGAAACTATGCCTGATATTGGAAACCTAGCTAATTACTCAGTTTTAATGAATTCATGTATATTACTACTTTCTTAAGCCAGCATAATCTCTAACAACAATCTATAAACATTTGTCCTTATACCCACAGATAAGCGAAGTTCTCACCCCATAAAGGAAGCTTCTCTTTACAACAGAGACCACTACCAACTAAAGACAGAGTTGTAGAGGCCAGTCCCAATGGATTTGTCTAGAGACCACTCCCACACCTAAAGTTCAGGGAACATGGTGACTCTGTGGAAGAGGAGATAGAAAAATTATGAGGGAAAGAAGATAAGGGAGTTTGCTATGAGACTGTGTGTCTCCAAGTAATGTCACATTCTGGACCCAGGAAGACTCACCAAGATGACTGCCTAAATGTGCTGAACAAGTACAATGCCAATATACATGACAAAGTAGACATAAAAAGCACACAAATGATTATCTAATATTAAATGGTCATCCCCCCAAACATACACACAGGTAATATTAGGCAGATGGAGCAGATTATTTTTAGGTTATACATACACATATATCCTTTCCAAAGTTCAAAGGAGTGGGTAATGTTTTTCCAGTAATGAGTTCAGATCTGAGACATCATCGAAAACAACTTTGAAAGAGAACTATGATGAACAAAGCAACATCACTTAATTAATTAATGCTAATTAATATGATGAAGCCCTTGGAAAGTTTAAAAACCATAGAAATGGAAGCAGCCTGTAGAGATTCCCATCTACATCAGGGCAGAGGATTGGACTGTGGTATCCCTCAGGTGGACCTTTAATTCAAGCTTTATGAAATCATTGGCTATCCAATTCATGTGTTTATCACTGGGGAGGACTATTTCTCCAGATCTCAGAATTCCTTAGTTGGCTCTCTCTCTTAGTGTAGGGTTGAAGCCTCATGAGCTCTCCCTTACCAACATTCAGAAACTGCATGCGTATGAATGTGTACACATGTCAACATGTGACTGAACTCAGAAGCAGTACTCATGTACACATGAGTGTACATGCCTAGAACTAGACATCATATATTTGTGTGTGTGTGTGTGTGTGCATGTGTGTGTATGTGTGTGTATTTATACACATACATATACACTTTGATGGGTTGTTTGGTTAGTTGAGTGTGTGTATAAGGTATTGTGTGTGTGTGTGTGTGTGTGTGTGTGTGTTTGCATTCATGTGGAAATCAGAGGATAATGTGCCAGAGTCAGTAACAATAATTCATTTAAAAAGAGGTCATGAATTTGAAAGCAAGCGAGGTATAGTGAATGGTTTAGAAGGAGGAACAAGAAGTGGAAAATGATTTAATTATAGTATAATCTCAGCAAATAAAATAAATTTTAAACATAGATTGCCATAGACTGAAGATATTGCTTTGGCGCACTCACTGCTTTCAAACATTTACAGTAAGTTCTTACAACAGAAGTGATAGTAACCTCAAAATTACCAATGTCAGTAATGTTGTGGTGAGTTTGTGCTACACAGCTTAGAGCTCCTGGGGGCTCACATGTATGCACCCACCCAGGAGCTATCTTTGGATCCACAGATAAAAGACACACATACACATTAGCTTATTTTTAAAATGCCTTGGCTAACTCAAAGGTTGGACACTCCTAAACCTTCTCCTACTACCCCAGGACCATCAGGGAAGTGGAGAGTAGCTACTTAACCGAAATCTCACATAGCTAGTTGGCATTCTTCTACCTCAAGTCATGGCCATCCTGCTCTGTTCCTCTCTGTGTCCTAGCCCATGCAACTCTAAGGGTCCCACCCAGTACCCAACCGTTAGCTGTTGGCATCTTTATTGATCAATCAAATACCAATTGCGGACAAAGACCTTTAGCATTTGGACATGAAGATTCCTGATTGATTCAAAGCATTAGAACCAATCTCTAACACAGGTATTCCATGTAAAGGTGGACAATATATCAAGAAGGATACAGGAGTTGGGTTTTTGTCACTTGTTTATTTTGTTTTGTTTGCAATCTGTCTATCTGTGTATATATGAGTGAGAAAGATGGGTGCACATATGACTATTCGTAGGCATAAGTATAAGTGTGCACATATGGGCAGGCCAACATTTGTCAGTCCTTGCTTGCTTGAGATAGACATTGTTTGAGACAGGGTCTCTGGTTGTTTACAACATAGTCTAGGCTCGTTGACCTGTGAGCCTTTTGTGTTACCAAAAGAGAACTGGGATAACAGAGGTGTGTTACTTTGTCCAACTTTACACGGGCGTGGGAATCCAACTTCAGTCTCCATGCTTGCACTGAAAATACTTTAGCCACTACGCTATCTCCCCAGATACCTGATATTTAATTTTAGTATCATTTATCAACTACAGTTCCTGGATGTAATTTCTACTCCGCTTAAGCTCCTCACAAAGAACCAACACATTCAGGGATGTGGGAGACAAATCAGGGCAGAATTATTTTGTAATGGAGTCCAACTTGGGGAGGGTCAGTCACATGAAAGACCCTGGCTGGGGCTAGCACTACTGTGGAGCTCCTGACCCAGCTCCCACCTCACAAGGCTTTATGGTTTCCCACTGCAGCTGAATTTACTGGGATACAGACAAGCAGCGTGATGACAGTTTCTTCCTGTCCCAAGGTGCTCATCTGCCACTTAATCCATTTGTGCATCTCATCCATCATGTAAATGAAACGTGGAACAGCCCCAAGTTTCAAGAGGCTGTTAGCCCTCGACAGCAAGTAGTTCAGAATTGATTAGATTAAGAAGGTCTGCTCGGACCTCAATTCAAGTGCTGTTTGTGCAGCTTAAGTGCCAAGTGGAGGGAGAGGGAGAGAACTCAAAGGCCGCAGCAGCATCCAGCTCGGAGGCTCTAAAACAGTGAAATGGGGCTTGTCATGCATGAGCAGCTAAACTAAGATTAGATATTCCACCTCTCTCTCTCTCTCTCTCTCTCTCTCTCTCTCTCTCTCTCTCTCTCTCTCTTTCCACACACACAGAGAGAGAGAAAGAGAGAGAGAGAGAGAGAGAGAGAGAGAGAGAGAGAGAGAGAGAGAGAGAGAGAGAGAGAACAAACTCAGCCCAGGCGGCAGTGGCACTATTAGAAGGTGTGGCCCTGTGGGAATAGGTGTGTCACTATGGGTGTGGGCTTAGTCTTCCACTAGCAAGCTTTAGATGAAGATGTAGAACTCTCAGCTCTGCCTGCACCATGCCTGCCTGGATGCTGCCCTGCTCCCACCTTGAGGATGATGGACTGAACCTGTAAAACTGTAAGCCAGCCCCAATTAAATGTTGTCCTTTATAAGACTTGCCTTGGTCATGGTGTCTGTTCAGAGCAGTAAAATCATTAGACAGATATAGATATATAGATATATATGAATATATATGCATGTGTGTTCACATGTACATATGTATGTTCATACACACCTACATGTATATATGTACATATATGCATCTATACAGAATCTCACAAACTGTGTGCATATATTTTCCTACTTATCTTAATCTATATAGAAACCGAAAAGTGTGTGTGTGTGTGTGTGTGTGTGAGTATACACATTAACTCATTTAATATTCAGAAAAAATAATCCCATGTGGTAACTGATACTTTAAATTTGCTCAAAAATTATCCTGCATGCAATAGATATCACCATCAATTTATTTGGAATTTTTTATTGAAGGGGATTAGCTGGCCTCACATCCTCCACTAACATTAAGCGGAACTGGGTGAGGGATCTAGGCTGGCTAATGTAGGTTCCTTTTGTTGTTTTATCTTCCTGGTTTCAGAGGGAAGACTCTATGAACGATCCCTGTACTCAGAAAAATGCTTAATATTTCAAGAACAAGTGAATGTCAAAGAATGTTGACATTCATGACCTTGAGTTTGTACAACCAAGAACTTCGGACAAATTTGATGAAACCTCAAAGGATTTCCTCTACACCTAGGACATTATTTTAGGATTTCTGCCTCCAAAACAAGCTTGTACAAGCCCCGGCTACTCTGTCTCTTTCTACTGTGAATTAGTGAAGACAGGTAACTTTAAGGATCTTCATACCACATAAACCATAGGTTGAGCTCCTTAGAATATATCTAAATGGACTGGAAATTTGTATCCACACCTGCCCAGCCATATTTATGGTAGCTTTATTCATAATAACCAAAATTGAAGTGTAATATCTTCATCAGTATGTGAATTAATATAAAAATTAAAATATGCATGCTCCATAGAGTGATACTCCCATCTAAAAAGAATTGAGGCATAAGTCATGGAAACACGTGGAGGCTATTTACATTTGTATCATCAAGTAAAAGAAGTCAGTTGTTAAAACCTACATTAGATATAATTATAGCTACAGGGCAGTATGGAAAAGACAAAACCATAGAACCATCTAAAATGCCAGAGACTTCCAAGGGTTAATTAAGGAAAGGTAGAAATCAACAACAGGAAAGTAAAATATATCTGCAGAAGTAAAGTCATCCTGTCTGGTGTGACAATGATGGACTCTCATTATAAATTTGTCTGGATCATAAGGGTGAGTATTAGTTAGCTGTGAACCCTGGGTGATGATTGTGTGCCAGTGTAGGACTGTAATTGCAATGATCATGATGTTCTCCTGGAGAAGGTTTACAAGAGATGCTGTGCGTGATGAAGCCAAGAGGGGGTATGGGAACCCTCTGGACTAATCACTTTTGATTCTAACCTAATACTGACCTAAGAAGCATATTAAAATAAAACAGAGTTAAAATGAGCTTCTTCATCTCCCAAGAAGAGCTAACTACTGGTTAGCAGGCCAAGATGTATATATGCTGCTTCTTAAGTACAGCATATAATCAGAGATTTCAGAGGTATGTCTTTGACAGAGATGCAGAAAAAGGTTAAAGATCTCATGAAATACAGGAGGTCAGACTTGAGGGTCACTGGGGGACACAGTGCTCAGCTTGGGTGTAAGAGAGGGCTTGAGCCGAGCAATGTTGCCAGAATATGGAAGTCAGTTGGAACCAAAATTCTTTTGCTGAGTAGACACATTTTGACTTTCTTCCTGTTCACGAGATAAACTGATTTAACTCTGCTACCATTCACTTGAAATTTTACTGTGTTTTGCTTTTCCAGAACTGTTTCTGATTTATGTAGCAAAGTGTAGTACTCGATAACATTACCGCAGCGCCATTATGATACCTAGTTGGGGCGGTATCTGAAAGTCCCCTTCTTTGTCTCTGTCAAATATAAATCTGAAAAGAGTTGCGTTGAACAGGTGTTACTGTGCCTTTCTTGGCAGCTAAACAGAAGTGTCTCGACTCGTAGTAAACAATTTTCTTCTCCCTACCAAAATGATGATTAACTTGGAGTTACACATACACTGTAATTTGCCCCCATTTTCATCTTTCTTTAATAAAATGCAGAAATGACATAAACCAGCTGCAAAAATAGATGTGTTGCCGTGCTTCACATAGCTATAATCTGAGAAAATTAGTTGTGTGTTCTCTTTATGATTTGGTCTTTTGAGACTCTGAATCTGATGAGAAATGCATTACAAGAGTATATTTGCTCTTGAAGGTGGGATTTTAATTCCTAGGTGCTGAGCCTAGGGGTGCGGAGTAGCTCATTCTGCCTGACCCACACTGAGGACTAAGAGGAATGGGTGCCCTTCAGGGTTCCTGGTGGTTGGAGCTCAAAGTCAGGGTGAGCTGAGGCAGAGTAGGGGAGCATGTGTCTCGGGTGTCTATCCTTTGCTATCCCAGTCTTTGTCCTCAGCAATTTGACTTACGCAGAGAGCTCAGGACTGACTCCACCTCTCTGCCTCTAGCTGCCTGTATTCTGCTAGAGAATTTTTGGCCCAGTTCGCTAACCTTAGTCAGTCTGACAGGAGTGTCTTCTCTGAGCCTGAGTACAAAATGTCATTTTCATCAGTGAACCAGGAACAGAAAGTATGTGTGAGGGGGGATGTTGCTTATGTCTGTATGTGTTTTATGTATATGTCTAGGGGGATGTGTGCATGTATTGGTGTGCAGAGAATGTGGTATATGATATATGTGTCTTTGTAAGCAAGTGATCCTGTGGGTATTTTCTTCTCTCTCTCTTTGTCACCGTGTACAGGAATATCTCTATGTACATATAGTTCTCTCTCTCTCTCTCTCTCTCTCTCTCTCTCTCTCTCTCTCTCTCTCTCTCTCTCTCTCTCACTCTTTCTCCCCGTGTGTGTGTGTGTATGTGTGTGTGTATCAATAACATGATACAATGAAAGCATGTGTGTCTTGAGGAAAATAGACATAAACAAGAAGGTAGACTCAGCTTCCTGCAGTGTTTTCAGCCATGTATCATTCATCTCCTACCTAAGAAATCTGAGGCCGACTGTATGGCTGAGCACATATGCTGTGTATGACCCAATACAAGAACTACTGCCAATTAAACCTGACTTCAGAGTTACCCTGAAAAATAAAAGTCCTTGCTGTGAGATTCAGGGCACAATGATAATTGTATCCGCCACTTTTCTTACTGTTCTGACCAAGCCCTAATAAGATCCAGCTTATTTTGGCACAAGATCTGAAAGGATACTGGCCCACAATAAGGGTGGGTGTGGAGGAATTCATAATGGCTCCTGGTAAAAGGAAGAACTAAGACCATGAGGTGACTTGATTACACATCCACATGTCAATAAGGAGAAGACTTTGGGCCAGAACTAGGACCGGGGTTAAGTTAGAAAGCTCCCTTTCAGAGGCCTACTTCAGCCAATCAGGCCTCACCTTGTACAGTTCCCAGCCTAATGAACTGTGCTACCAGCTAGGCATATGTTCAAACACATGAGTTTATAGAGAGCCTTTCACATCCAATATTGCAGCATTTCAATAATAAAATAAACTTTGCTTCCATTTTTAAATGTCTCAATATGTAATTCTTGAAGACAAATAGCAAACAAAATAGTTTTAAAATACTAAATCTAGACTAACGTGCCAAGGAATGTTCTGGAACTTTATTTTTTTTCCTTTTATTTCCTCACCCAGGAGTTGAGTCCCCAATCTGCCACATACCCTCTGTATCACTTTGGGAAACGGTGACCTTTCCAAACTTGGTCTTGGCTCTCATTTTCAATAGATGCACTGTTCTTCACACTACAAGGCTGTGATCATGACTACATGAGAAAAAGCATGTTGTACAGTCAGCTTAGCCTGTCACAACCAAGGCCACAAACCAGTCAGCTCTTATAATAGCGGATTTTCTCTCTTTCTGTTTTTCTTTTCATGACCCTTTTATTGATTATTTAGGAATCTCATATCCTGGACCCTGATCATTCTTACCTCCTTGGCCTCCCAGGTCTACTCCCCTACCCTTGTGACCTCTACCACCAAAAAACGTAAAGTCCAATTTGTGTTGCTCATGCACCCACTGATCAAACACCCACTGGCCAGTCTCTTAAAGAAAGCTGAGTCCTTACCCACCCACACCCCGGCCAGAAGCCATCAGTGCTGAGGTTCGAATGAGGCCTGAGACCATGTGGAAGTCCATGACCCATGCCTCGCTAACAGTAAAGGGAAAGGAAGCTATTTTGCCATGGTGTTGATGGTTGAAGACTCACAGTTAAGGAAAAGAGGATATAGAAAGCCTATATGATAACCCTTAGCCCCTCCCCCCTAGTCCCCACCAAAAAATAGTAACAACCTAGACAGGCCGTTGAAGAGATGTGGGGATGAGGCCATCGTGGTGAGGATGCTGAAGCGTAGCTCTCCACAACTGACCTTCTTACAATGCTGAAAGGCCAGGATCAAATGTCTTAGTCAAAATTCCCTCATCTTCCAATGGCATGGTGCTATCAACTTGGAGTCCACCTCACTGACCTCATTTTTGCACTAAATAGTGCTTTGAAGACCGGGTCTCCAAACCACATCCTGAACTCCTGGGGTTTAGGGTTTCACAGGCATTCCAGGTGAGAAAATTAATTACACCATGCACTGCACATTGCATGTCCTGAGATTTTATAAGATAGGTACTATCGATTATTAACCCCCTCCTTTCCTTTCCTTCTGCTCATGTGGCTGACAAAGACTGCCTGGCTCTGTTACCTGTTCATCTCAGGTATCATCGCCGGGACCTCCACACTCTTCAGCTGTAGCTCTCAGAGCTTTGTAATACCTACAGCATTCAGAGCATTCCAGGCCTTGTCAAAGACCTTGGTCTCTGAGGTCAGCTCTGGCGTGGGGTTAAAGATCTTTGATCTGGGATAGAGCATTTGAACAAAACAGAGCATGCTTAAATAAACTTGAATTTCATAATGTCGCTAGGTGTTCACAGTACTTTTACATGTGATCTGGAATATAATTTTACTAAATTTTAAAATTGTCCATTTTCCACTACTATAAGAAAATGTTCAAGCCTAGGTGATTATTTTAAGGAAAAAAAGATTTATTTCAGCTTTGATTCTAAAAGTCTAAGATCAGAAGTCCTCACGTTAGACTAACTTTCTTATTAGATTTTCCCAAGGTTCTGTATCTTTACATAGCCAGAAATAAGGAATCTGTGCCCACTTTCTCTGTCTGTCTGTCTGTCTCTGTCTCTGTCTCTCTGTCTTTGTGTATCTCTCTCCCTCTCTCTCTCTCTCTCTCTCTCTCTCTCTCTCTGTCTCTCTCTCTCTCTCTCTCTCGTGTGTGTGTGGGGGTTGTGTATGTGTGTGTGTCTGACTTATGTCTGTCTGTCTGTCTGTGTGTCTGTCTGACTTCTGTCTGTCTGTCTTTGATCCTTTCTATTGACATTGGATATAGGGGCCATCCTAACCCAGAATCATTTCACCTTCGGGCCATTTATCTAACTATATCTGCGAAGAAAGACCTTATTTCCAAGTAAAGTCACATTCTTAAGTCTTGGCATCTGGAATGTGGAAGTAACTTTTGAGTGACACTCTTTAGTCTATAACAGTTGTATATACTTTTCTCTGAATGTTCTAGTAGAGGATCCTGCCTGCTTGTTCCAGACTCCTGTAGCTGTTTGTCACCATTCCTTAGTTTGTGGCCATGTCACTCTCATCTGTGCCTTCATCTTTAAGTGACATTCTTATCTGTGTTGTCTCTCAACATATTCTTGAAAAGGCACCATCATTCAATCTTGAGGTCTTTGTCCTGATGAACTCATCTAATTCTAGTCTGCCTCTCACCCACCAGCCCAGCCAAGTATAATCTTCTTTGAAAGTAGTTAATAGATCAGATCTTTTTTAATTCTGAAAATTAATACAAAACTTTCAATAGAAATCTTAAGTGGAGCCCCATCCATTTTAACTGCCTTCTTAATACACAGCAGAAAATATGTTTTGAGATATGAAGCCATGTAGCATATTCAAATCATATGCAAACCATACCATTGGACATCTATAAGTTTCAAGTCTGTCAACTCCAGTTCCAGGGCATGCTTGCCTACTCATAACTCATACTCCACATTCCTGACTCTTATTGGCTTTGATTGCTACTTTCAGGAGTCAGTCTGTAAACTCCAAGATGGAGAGCCTCTAGGATGATAGAGACCTGTGCGCCCCTGGCAATAGAGCCACTGGCAATCAATGCTCAAACTTGTTCGATGAGTTGACAGGGAACCTTCAAAGAATGATTACTAAATTGACTACATCTTGCTACACACCAGGCACTATGCAGAACAAACAAAATACTCCCAAGTTTAACTCTCAGATCCTGGTAGAAATCTCATATTGTTTCTAAGACCTAAGAGAAGAAGTGGTTTGCTACCAATAAGAATGAGGAAAGAATCACATTCGTTTAAGTTCAACATCCTAATTTGTGACCTTGAACAGCAGTCTTCAGGGTCAAAGGCCATACCTGTTCCAAGAGACACTGAGTGGGACATGTCGAAACAGCTCAGGAAATGAACAGTTACATCTCCAACTAGAGGACATACGGAGCCTATCAGCCTGTAGAAACCTGAAACATTGCCAGTCAGGCCCTGTCTGCTAGAGTGTTCTATGGATGATTCATCCTCAGACCTGCTGTTCTCTCAGTGTCCACGAGTGTCTGTGTAATAGTGCAATAAAATCACACCCACCACAGGATTTTTCACATTTTCTAGAACTTTCCTAGATTTGGGGTGGAAGAGGGCGCGATGAGGTCCATAGTGTCTTGGTGAATGGATATGAATCATCACAGAGGCACTTCACCTAAGACCCATCAGATATAGGCTGTCATCGCTCAACAAGAAGGTAATTGGACATAGGCTGTCATCGCTCAACAAGAAGGTAATTGGACATAGGCTGTCATCGATCAACAAGAAGGTAAGAATACCCATAATGCAGTCTACCTGACCACAGAGCATGGTAGTGACATGGAACCTCTGGATTCCTGCTGGGTCTGAACATACAAGACAAACAAGAGGACAGACAAGAATTAGAGCTCTGCACATCACCAGTTTTTATTGCACTGAGATGTCCTGACCCTAGCAAATACTTCTACTCCAGTGGGTACCAATTTGTGTTCCCCTGCAGTGGCTACTAGGTGAATTTCTGCTCTGATAGGTACTGAACCTTCCTCCATGAACATCAAGTAAGAGCTTCATCAAATGGGCACCAAAGAGGCCTCAGATTCAGTGAGCTCTGTTTTCCTCTCATCTAACGATGCATTAAGTGATCCTCTCACCCAATGAGTGCTAAGTGAGGCTCGAACGGTAGAGGTTCTCTCCCTCTTGTCTTAAGAGCATGGCCTTGACGTGAACTGTCTAGCAGAAATGGAGGTCTGGAAATATCTTTGGCGGATCAGGAGAGGGTTGTTTTAGGAAGGTGCCGCATCCCTGCTTCTAATGTGAGAGACACACCAGTCCCTCCAGCATCGCTATCCTCCACCGAGCACTAAGGAACACGGCCTTTCCTAGTTCTTTGTCCTTCCTGGCTCTTCCCTAC
The DNA here is from genome assembly GCF_011064425.1 of Rattus rattus. Taxonomy (NCBI): domain Eukaryota; kingdom Metazoa; phylum Chordata; class Mammalia; order Rodentia; family Muridae; genus Rattus; species Rattus rattus. Next base: position 22,090,271 of record NC_046167.1, read on the forward strand.
ATCCATTTACAACCCTTTCCCGTCCGCCCCAGTCTTACCCAATCACAAGGCCCAAGGGGCTGGCACAAAGGTGACATGGTCCCCAGAGATGTCTCACCAAATGACGGGACAGAGGCATGGAGAGACAGATGGCTGAGCACGGCTGCAGACCCTCAAAGGGCGATAACAATGTGCGCATTTACATTGAGTGCATGCCTCCAGGAAGTTGCAAAAAAGTATTTAAAACCCGGATGTTTTACAGCGCACTGATCCCACCGGCACTTACCCTGAAACACTGCTTAGTGGCTTGTTGTCTTTTTCACCCTGTGTATTTCTCCACTGTGAAATGTGTTGCTTTGGCACTTTTAAGACCCATTATTCTCCGTGATTACCACCTGTGAGCTAGCAAGGAGGAGCCGTGGGTTTCTTCCCTTGCAGAGAAATATCAGCAGCCCAGATACAGAACGAAAGCTCTACAGTTTTTAATGAGCTAAGCAGCCTGCCCGTTAATTTATAGCAGCTTCTTAAGCAGCCGGGGGAATATATTAGTTTTAATTTTTTTTAAGAAACAAAAACAGCAGAATTGCTTTGCTCATAAAATCCAATCACAGCAAGTCATTCTGTGAGGGGTGAATTAATTAGCACTAGTTATTATGGTTTTACTGTTATTGATTCATTCAACTCTATCAATAATCTTAATTCACCCACAAAACTAATCCAATTTAATAACCTGTAAAATGGAGTCAGGAAATCGAGTTGCTTGCTAAAATATTACTTCCTGGAGTTTTCTCCTCTGGGTTCAGTTTTTCTGATTGTCAGCAGGTTCTTGGTTTCTGGACCCTGGGTCTCTTAGTTGCTATTGTAAGACACCTTCAAACATATGTCCGAAAGCCTGATCATCATGTCTATCTACCCTGGGCCCTCCCATGTTATGCCAGGCAATGAAAGACCTTCACACTGTGGGCTTACTGGGTCCTAGCGCATGATTTTTGGGGTGGGGTGGGGATTCCCAGTTAGCTTGAATACAATTGGACCAGAATCAACTGTGAAGGGAGTCTAAGAAATTCCTAGAAGGCATTGGCCCACGGGTTTCTCTGTAGGCAATTTTCTTAATTGTTAATTGGTGGGAAATGGCTCAGCCCACTATGGCTGTCACAATTCCATGATCGAGTGTTCTTTGTCACATAGGAGACCTAGCTACACACGAATTACAAGTGAGCCAGCAAGCAGCTTTCTGAGTTCTCCCTCAGGATCCTACCTTGAGCTCCTGCCCTGACTTCCATTAATGGTGGGCTATAACCTGTAAGGCGAACTTTCTCCTCTCATTAGTTGCAGTGTTTGTTCAGAGTAATACTAGAGTAGGAAGAAAGACAGAAAACCAACATGTTGCCCCAAAGGGACAGCAGCAACATCCCAAAGAATCACTCATTCTAGCTCACATGGATGAGTAAATTGAGTTTATTGGAGAAGACAATATGAAAAGCTAGATGGCTATGAATAGTTGGGTTTTAGCCCAAAGTTGTCAGCCTCCCATGCACCAAGTTCTGGTTTTCTATAGTTAGAAGTCTCTTGCAGAATTGCTGTGAACCTGGATTCAAAGTGTTTACAGCATGAGTAACCCTTGCCAAAGATAACATGCCATCCTGGCATATCCTTGTGAAATGAGAGAGTGCTAGTCCCAGGGCTTACTGAGCCCTTTCTCCCTTTTCTCTGTGATGGAGACAGGTCCACGCCAGGTAAACCTTTCCTTTTCAACCCCAAAGCCTCGCTTTCTAGATATGCCCCTGTAGAGGAAGCTGCTACCCTATAGAACTGGTGCTAACTCTGATTGTCGCCAGGGTCATATGACAAAGCAGCTGTGCATGCAGACAGATAAACTGCCTGTCTAAGTTTGCCCCAAGTATCTAAGGATGCCCAACTCCCTGAAGCCAAGATAGAGTACAGGACAGAGAATTTATTCTTTCCTAAGTTAGACATGTTTATTCCCTAAGGGAGAAAAATGCCAGTGTCACACAGGTCCCAGAAACAGAGTTAGCTAGTATACAAATGGCCAAAAAGGAGAGTGTGGACCCTAAGTGACCTTCTAGTGTCTGGAGACATTTCAGACTTGGAGTGTCTTTCTCTATAATTCCTGTCTACTTAGGGACATCTTCCCTATGCTCTCTCCCTCCTTGAGCTCCCTGGGAGTCAAGATGAGACTTGACCTCACACACAAAGCAGAGAAAAGAGGGTGAAAGACTGTCAGTGGAGAAGGGTTGGGTCAGGGTGGAGCCTCAGGCCATACAGTGACAGTAGCTGCCACCTAAGGATCTATCAGAGTTCCTAGGAGATTTTTAACTTTGCCTTCTTCTTATAAGAAACCTGGAATGGATGCCTTTGCTGTATCAGAGGCCTGTGCTGATGGCTGGACCAGAAAATAGTAAGAAGCATGTTGGAGGTTTGGGGTCAGAAAGGAGATGGTCAGTACCGGCAAAGTCTCCTTCTAGCTGTGGCCAGTCATAGGCTCAGACTGCTTATATGTGAAGCAGCACAGACTGCCTCTTTTCCAATTTGCAAGGTCCCAGAGACTGAAGCTGCAGCACCACAGAAGATGAGGGTTGGAGACGAGATATTTCTAAGACACAGGTTTGGCCTGGAAGCTCTCTAGGCTACACGGAACTCCCAGTCACAACTCTATTCACTTTCAGCAGAAAAACCTTTGAATCTTTGTAACAAGTTTGGTCTGAACAAATCCACTCTGTTCTCTGTTTCGTGTCCTATGTTTGCAGGAAGGAAATATCAAAGAAAACAAACATAACTGAAATAAGTTGTAGAGGAATGGGCAAGCACTATGCAAATATTTCCACAAAGTTATAACCAAAGTCTGTCATACAAGTATTTTTTTAATGTAAAAATAGATCAAAAGTTGTATCTCTCAAGCTATGCTATTTTTATTAGTAGTGGCTCTCTATAGTCACTATATCTGCAGGCGAATGCAGATTTCCTTTGCTGAATTAGCAGATACCCAAGATGATACACTGGAGGATATGCTCGGGGCATGGACTTCCTTTTATGTGTTCATTAACTGGGGACTCATTGAAAATTATTCATAGAGATTCAGATAAGTTTCCATTATTTGATATTTATTTGTTAGAAGGGAATGAAGCTAATTTATTTTCATGAAAGGGAGAAGACCCAGTGTGGTAGGGTGGAGGACACCTGGAATCCCAGCACTCAAAGGAAGGGTTCTGAGTTTAAGGGCAACCTTCTGCCAACGTAAATCAGAGATAGATGGTTGATTGATACATACACGGACAGACAGATGGACCTTAACAATAGATTTCACCCACAAGGCAGATTCCCCACCAAAAACTTAGGAATTACTCTTCTGAAGAATGCATCCAAAATTGTCTAGACATGTTTATTGTAACTAGACAACAGTGGCTATTGTGCTTCTTTCTATTCATTAACATCGAACTTCTGACACTTCGGAAGAAGGGTAAAGCTTTTCTCCACCCTGTGAAAAGATAGATGTAAGAGAGCCTTGTCAACAGTCTTCATCCCTCATCCTCCAGCTTGGCTCTCTGCCAATGCTTTCATGCCAGCTCCCCTGGTCCTCCACCCCCTTCTCTCTTTCCTACAAGTGTAAGTATTAGAAGGTTTCAGTGTGCTCCTCGTACCGTTCAAATCCTTCATTCTTTCCAAGGCTGTGTTCTTCTTCCTGCTCAACTTGAGTTGCTACACCAGTGAACTTTAAGAGTTTATGGGTGGAAGGACCAAAGAGATGGCTCAGAGGTTAAAGGCTCACTCTCTCCTGAAGACGACACAAGTTCAGTTCCAAGTATCCAAATCTGGTGACTCACAACTACCTCTCATTCCAACTCTAGGGTACCCAATGCCCTCTTTGGGATTCTGCAGGCGTCTTTACTCATATGTGCATACCAACACAGAGATACACGTTTATACACATAATTAAAAGTAAATAAATCTTGCTGAAACGTGTTTATGGATGGAGAGAAGTGACTTAATATTCCAGACTATCCTAAGCAAAATTCCTGTCCATCAACAGAGGGACCAAAACAGTCATGGTTGTTTTCTTTAATCAAGAAGGAAAAGATAGTAAAATTGTCTAGCAGGGGAGAGATGAGCATTTTTGGAAAGCAGCGGTTCCCAGTCTTTGCCTTGGAGCACACGGTCTACCTGCCTTCCCTGTGCACCTCAAAACTCAACCAAGCACCACAATGTGCAGAAGACCTTGAAGGGAGGTGAGTCCTGTGAATCAGGTCCAAATCAAATCAGTCCAGGGAGAGAGAGGACATTAAGCATTTTAGCGTGTTTGACCAAGCTAGTTTCTAATTAAACCAAAGCCTGAGTTGACCATAACTTTTTTCACTTTATTAAAATACTTAGTTTATTTCACATGTATATTTTTGTCTCCTTACCATTTCCACATCTGACCACCACAATGACTATGTCCTATCATAACAGTCCATACATACTTAAAACTAAGTAAAGGGTAGAGGTCCATCCTTGAAAACTAAACAGGCATTTTAGACAACACATTCTTGGCAGTTGAACCTGGACAATATTTATCAAACACAGTAGGAAAAGTTCTCACTTTGCATTATAAAAAGGACAGCCAGATATCAACTATTACAGAAATGAAGACAGAATGTTTCAAACCGTTTAAACCATTTTCTTAAGGAGACTCCCTCCACTGCCAGAGATCTTGAATAGCTTCCTGGTCAGTCATCCAGGAACAATTCTTCACATAATTGATGAACTTGGATTCCACTTTGGGAAGAGAAACACCTTTTTCTATACTTGCTTGCATTTTTGCCTTAATGTCTTCTACAGAACTAGGTCCTTTTGGTGTTTGGGGAGTTTTTTCCTGTTTTTCAAAGGACCCTTGACCCTTGATCTTGGTATTGATTGTTTTAAGTCTTTTCCATTTTGGTTTGATTTCTGTGCATTTTTGGCTGGGGTATCTTTAAACAAAAGCTTACCTAGTTTCAAAAAAATTATATTATAAAGCAAGACCTTACAAATGCAGTTGATCTAACAAAGTACACATAAAACTCAAGTTTTGCAGGTTTTCTGGCCATTTTTATATAAGCAGATACATATTTTGTTTACAAACAGCAATATGGCCATGAACCTGACTTGGGAATGCCATTCCATCTCCTAAAGTCAATATATGTTATTTTCGCGTGCAGAAAACTGTTGCTTTCAAAATGCAGCTCCCTTGGGGGGTGACTCAGTAATTTATTCAAGTCAGCAAACAATGAAAAATGACATAAATTATTCTTAGGTTCCTTTCTGACTTAAGACCTGCCTGCCCATGTCCCCAGGCAGAGTGAAAAATACAAGGATAGAAAGCAAGCATCCCTCAAATTACTTTAAAAATATACCCACAGACAGTCTTCAACACAGTATCTTATAATACCACATTTATTCTCTAATACATCATTTTATTGTTTGATAGTCCATGCATTAATATGTCTTAATCAAATACATTTCAATTCTCTCCTTCCAGTTTCACCCTGATTCTGTCCACCAATTTCCGCTCTCAGCTAGATGAGTTGTCATTGTTTTAGTCTGCTGTGTCTACTCCATGTCACCTGTTTGTGCATGAGTGCAGGACCACCTTCTGGAGCAAGGGGAGCATCTCATTGGCTGTATCCGGCAAGAAAAGTGATTCTCCTCCCCAAGAATCTGTCAAACGCATGAGCAATACTACATTTTAAGGGGGGAAAAAATCATGCTTCAGAAAATAATTTCAATGTGTCTGAAGTGCTAAGGTGAAAGATGGGCAGATTTATAGGCAATTAAACCCTTAACTGATTTGAAAATATGGCAAATGGATATAATTTCTAAAAAGGAGACAGGTGCTGGGGTAAAAAAATATACTTATTTCCTAAGGCTTCCTCCTCTGCTGCTCATCAGGATAGAATTTTAGAGTAAAATTAGAAACAGAAAAATAGACTGCATAAGAACCCGGAGGCAACCTGTGTTGACCTCATTATGTGTTACAGAGGTTGGGTTCACCAGCTGTGCTCCCACAGAGACTAGGAAGGCTAGTTCCCCAAGCAACACATTCAGGGCTCCGATAGACATGTGGTACACGTGGTGCTTGCTATGTCTCTGTGTCTTAGCTTCCTTTAATCTCTCTCTCTCTCTCTCTCTCTCTCTCTCTCTCTCTCTCTCTCTCTCTCTCTCTCTCTCTCTCTCTCTCACACACACACACACACACACACACACACAGGACTATACTACTCTTCTCAGACCCATCAAAATCATCATATCCATTATAAACTTATAATTTCCTTATGATTATTTATTATGTATGTTTTGTCCTACTTCATTCATGTAAATATCAGCCTAGACTCAAAAGTCAGCAACTGAGAAGGCAGCGGCAGCATCGGTCAGTAAAACACACTTACCTTTTACTGAGCAGTATTTCTAAGCACATTATGAAATGATTATGAAATAACAAGTTGGCTATTTGGCTATCACATGGAGATCTACAGCTTCCCCTTCTACCCTCCCATATTCTCCTCCTTTTACTAGCAGTGATCTTTTCCTGAAACCACTGGGTTAAACTTCAAATGACCCACATTGATCGGTGTGAAATTTCATTTGTGTAAGCTGGGCTACCTGGAGACTCTCCCATGGATGAGTAATTACAACTGTTTTTCTGGACTCCTGGTGCACGGTCTCCTTCCTGCCTTACATCTGACTGTTCTCTGGAGACTCTCTGGCCCTGCTGTACCTTCAAGAACAGGGTTAACGCAGGCTGTTCTCCAAGATTATGGAGGTTAGACCCACGACTTCTGGTGAATGTCCCCACACTGTATACACTGCCACTGGAACTGGTTGGTTGCTATGACATAATACTCTCACTGGGAAGTTTTCGGGGAACCAGTCTGTTTCTTGCTGGTAATTGAGATATAAGCAGTTATTTCCCAGGCATGTTTATTGTTACCTTGTACATTTCCTGGGAACACAGTATCACAACTTGTGACCTGGATCCCCTAAACCTTGTTTGAAACAAGGTTTCTTATACTAGCCCAGGCTGGTCTTGGATGTGCTGGGTAGTTGAGGATGACCTGGAACATCTGGATTGGTTTTACCCATACTGTCCAAATGCTGTGATTATAGGCCTTTGCCATCACACACGCATGCGTACACACACACACACACACACAAACACACGCACACACACACACACATGCACACACACATACAGACACACACACACACATGCACACACACATACAGACACACACACACACACACACACACACACACACACACACACACACACACACACATGCACACAGACCTGTCTTTGGGATAGAACTCTGAACCCTGTGTGCAAGCAAAACAAGCACCCTAACAACTGAGCCACACCCCCAGCCCCGCAGTAATACTTTGGAGGAGTTCTGCCAGTACACTTGGGCTGCATGTCCATGAATTGAAACCTGCATGATTAGGGGACTTTTCTGGGGATTGGTTTCCTCATCAGAAAACTTCTCTCGTAAGTGGTTTCTTAGCCTCTACCACTTATTCATCCCCATGAACATGCCATTATGAAGATGAAGGGCAAAATATGTCTCATCTCAAAGACACAAAGCTCTGGGAAATGGAGTTGATATGAGTAACATTATTGAACCACGAATATAGGGGGATGGGGAGATGATTCATCAGGTAAAGTGCATAATATACAAGTGTGAGGGGAAGAAATGATTCTTAACACCCATGTAAGCACCAAGTGCATGCTGTGAGCTGCCGTCAATCTAAGCGTTCAGGAAGTGGAGACAGGAGATCCATGGAGTAAGCCAGCTAGATATACTAACTTAATTGAAGAGCTCTGGATTCACATGGGAAATCTTGCCTCAACATATAAGGTAGAGAGAGAGATCTAGGAGGACGCTTGACACACACGTCTATCCTTTTCACACACACACACACACACACACACACACACATACACATTATGCACTCATACTCAGTTATATGTGTGTGCCCTACATACATGCAAGCACACTGTATGCATTCATACAAATGCCAAGAAAAGTATGAATATAAGTTATCACATATGCATTCAGACTAGAAACCAATTTCTTCTTTTTCTCTTAAGAACAGGAATGGGTACTGAAGAGAGACATGGCAGTAGGGTAGTCAAATGTTGACTCTTAAATGACATTATTGTAGATCCCGTGAAGAGGTCAAGAGGGAGAGTTCTAAGGAAGGAGCCAGGTGATCAGCTGCAGAGCAGAACAGAGTGGACTGAGGGCCATGCCAGCTCTGTTGCTGTGAGAATTCATCTGTTTAAAGTTTATTGAATATTCAAAGAGAGAATGCTACATTTCTGGAAACTGGATTCCAGAGCTGATTCCTAAATAAAAATGAGCCGTAGGGATTCCACAGGGACAGACATGGGTTCATATTTCTTGTGGGAGGTCAATGCACCCTCTCAGGAATGCTATGACAGACCTTAATCATCATAGCCCTACTGCCTCTCATCTAACTACCAGGTTCCATGGGAGCAAACATCTCCTCCCTTTCTAGACTGCGAAGTTGCTCTGACTTCTAAGTTAAAGAGAGCACAATGAGCAGGTGTAACTTAAAGTATGGCCCTTTTGTCCAGAGTTTTCATTTTACTTCCTGACATGCGTTTTCACTTAGATGTCCCAGCTTTCAAGTCAGCCATAGTGATATTTTATCTTCATAAAATTACTTTAGCTAAATTTCAGAATTATAGAAGTATAGGTTTATAAAGGCAAAAGTTGAGAAGAGGACATTATGTTACTATAGTTGATACATTTAAATAGGAAAGTAGTTACAGAATATATATTTTATATATGTATGTGCATACATATAGAGATGCTGAAATTAAAAAGAGAAAGGTAACATGCAGAATATGTAAACCTTTCAGTGTTCAATTTAGACTATAAATGACTGTATATCCCATTAATTTTAACTATTGACCACAGCTGTGAATCTCATAGTTGACTCAGTTGCCTGCTATTAGAAGTGATTATCACTGGATCACATAAAATTATTGTTTGGTTTTGGCTTGTAGTTTTTTACTAAAGGTGAATATGTTGTTTTTTCTCTCTGTAACACTTCTCCAGCAACTGCTAAAACACTCGTTTTGTTATCTCTAAGTATTTACATGATATCGCCTTCTCGTGGGCACAGCTGTTATGGGAAAATGATTGTGTTCCACACACCTGGTCCTTGGAGTGGCAACATGGGAAAACAAGTTAGAATGATGGGAGGAGAGATGCAGAGCTTACAGAGAAATGGAGCGATCTCCAGTACTATGCTTTGAAGAAGAAATATGTCTAGAATGATAATATTTGCCAAAACCAGAAATCTCCCAGGTGAGCAACAGGACACTAGTAAAATTCACATTGTATAACAAGCAACAAAACCTTTCCGGACAAAGTCAATGATGGTGTGCGTGCGTGCGTGCATGTGTGCGTGCGTGCGTGCGTATGTGTGTAGCTTTCCATGAAATGGAACAAGCCTACAAATGAATGTTAACCATTTTCAGTGAAGTGCAGTCACACTGGGTTGTTCTTGTCATCAGCCATAGTTCTTCCCAGACTAACACCTCCCAGAGGACAGAAAACCATCACAAGAGTAATGAGATCCTTAATTCTGCATTCCTGGAGGAACCTAAGGAGTAGGCATGAGATCCTGGCATCATTCTCTGGCTATGAGTTAAGTGTAGCGGGGGACACATGGGTGACAGATCATTCTAGAAATAAAAGTATCTTAGGCACGTAGAAGCTTTATGCTTTTGTTTTACTTGCTCTCTTCCTTTCGGTCTTTTTCCCTCCTTTTTCCTCCTATCTCTATCTTCCTTCCTTCCTTTCTCACTTCCCCTCCCCTATTCTTAATAAACTTTTATTTTTGAAATTATACTACATAGTTTCCTATTTCCTTTTCCTCCTTCCAACTCTCACCCTCATTTACCCACCTTCTTGCTCTTTCAAATTCATGGCCTCTTTTTTCTTCAGTTGTTGTTATGTATGTGGGGTGGTGGTATCCCCCATACATAAATACACCAGGCTCAGTCTGTATAATGTTACTACCATGTGTGTGTTTTCAAACTCTCTATTCAACACTAGACAAAAATTTTCTGTGTTCTTCCCTATTTCTCCTGCTTACAGCATTCTTTATTTTTTTACAATTCTTTGTGTATGGAAAACTCTTTTGCATTCATGTTAGCATGTCTATTGGTGTTGTCCCTATTGAGGTCATGTTTAGATAGGCATGTTGGTGAGAATTTATGGCTATAGTTTCTGACATGTCTAGGAGGCACATCTCAGAAAATCCCCTGATCCTTGGGTTCTTACAATCTTTCTAGTCCCTCTTCCCCAGTCATATCTGAGGTAAAGATATAGGAGTTGTGTTGTGGATACATCAGTTGAGGCTGGGACCTACAATTTTGCATTCTGATTTGTTGTGATTTTCTTTAGTGTTCTCTATATGTTGCAAAGAGAAGTTTCCTTGATAAGGAAGTAAGAACTACTCTAATCTGTTGGCATAAGGATAAATATGCAGAATTACTGTGGCAGTCTCATATAGCCTAAACTTCCAAGTTCATGCAGACATAGCAAACTCATGTAGCCAGGGAGGATGTGATGACTAGCCTCAGTAGGAATCTTGGTGAGGTCTAGAATCACCTGAGAGATAGAACTCTGGACAGGCCTTCAAGGAATTAGCTTTATTAAGTTAGTAGAGATAGGAAAACTTGCCCACCGTGGGTGGCACCATTCCTTAGGCTATGATCCTAGACTGTATAAAAAGGAAAAAGTGAGCCGAATACAACCATTTATTGATCACTGCTTCCTGATTATGGATGCAATATAAAATTTGCTTCAAGTTCCCTACTTCCGGGGATGAACCATACTCTGGAACTGTAAACCATACTCTGGAACTGTAACTAATGAAAAAAAAATACAATAGATTTCAAGTAAGTTGTACCCAAAAAGAAAATGTATTATATCTCCTTCATAACTTTATAGTGATAACATGTTTATATGTTATATATGTATATAACAGTAGTTTTGGATATACTATACTGAGTTTATAGAAAGTATTCTTTGAAATTAATTTTCCTTTAGTTTTTTTCTATAATATAAAGTTTAAAATTACTCATGTGGCCCACATGACATTTCAGTCAAATAATGTGGGGGCATCATTTAAAAATGTAAACCTTCTCTGAGTAGTGACATCCTTACCAAACAGGAGTGTACTTGCTGGTTTTGTCTGTCAACTTGATACAAGTTAGAGTTATCAAGTTGAGAAAGTGTCTCCATGAGATCCAGCTGTAAGGCATTTTCTCAATTAATGATCAACATGGGAGAGTCCAACTCATGGTGGGTGGTGCCACCCCTGGTCTTGGGTTCTATAAGAAAGCAGGCTGAGTAAATCATGGGAAGCAAGCCAGTAAGCACCACCTCTCTATGACCTCTGCATCAGTTCCTGCCTCCATTTCCTGCCCAGCTTGAGTTCCTGTCTTGACTTCCTCCAGTGATAAACTATGATCTGGAAATGTAACTGAATAACCCTTTTCCTACCCAACTTGCTTTTGGTTCAGACATTTTTATAGCAGCAATTGAAACTCTAATACAAGAGTTGTCCAACGCGCTACTTCTAGCCGGCAAGAAGCACGCGGACACCGAAATTCTAACTATAGACAACAACTTTATTTCTCTCTTCTGTCTGGTGGAAGCCCCGTGCACCGGCCAGGTGCCTCTATTTATCCCCCGTGTACGCACCCACACCTGATTGGTTGCTTACTCATGACCTCATCAGGTACGCCCCGGAAATGGGCAAAGACCTGGCATGAAGGCACTCTTGCACATGCGCACACAGCCAATCTCCCGATAGGGAGCCGGCTTGTGCGGTAAAGGCTAGCGCCATCTTGACTGACCTGGCCTTCCACGTGGGGCGCAGTGGAAGCCAGCGCCATCTAGTGGTGGCGAATGTTATTGCGGCCCTTTACATCTCCCCCTTTACTTTTTATTAATAAATAGCGGTAAATTATTGTCTAGGCTGGTCTAGGTCCCCGCAGTTACGTCCATCTGCTGTGGCCCCTGTCTTAGGTCGATCCTCTATGTCACAGCCTTATCCGTCGAAGGGTAACCTTATCGCCACCAGGCCCCGTGTCTTAGATCGGTCTGTGCATGAGGAAAGTTGCCCGTCCCTGGGTACCACAGTGCTGTGTGACAGTAACTGAATAATGACCTAGGGCGAACTCTAAAAAGAGGCCAGCCAGAAGGTGAGTTAGTGGGGAGGTCATGATCACCCTATCGCGTGCAATGAGGGAACCTCAGCGATGTAGAAGGGCTGATCAAAGGGATCTTGAGTCTCTCTCTCCCCAGTGCAAGTGGGCCCACAGGCCCATGGGGGTGCAAGAGCAGAGAACTCGGATACCGACTAATTTTTGAAGATAGATAACCAAATTTTAGGGGAGGCCCCTTGTTCAAAATGGCTGCAAGTGCTTGAGTGAAAACGGCCTTGTCACGTTTTTTGTTGAGGTCTGAGTTTGCAAACCAACCATAGCATGAATACTAATTCACAGCATAGGGCTGCACCAAACAGAGCCACCCCCACCCATTCCTAGAAGTACTAGGAATCCAAATCCAAAGAGGTAGTGTGAGGACTAGAGGTAGTTTCTGAGGGATCCATCCGCGAGTCATTTCTAGGCGTCAGGATTCTCCGTGTCAGTCGTTCCGGTAGCCAGAATGGATTGTCTTCTTCCTATGGGAAAACACAAACCGCTCCCCTGGATCTTATTAAAATAGGATCCGGGCCTTTCCATAGACCAGTCAAGACATCTTTCCATTTTACCATCTCTTTTGGTCTATCAGACTCTGAATAGTGACGTTTGGCCACAGTATGGCCTTGGGCGTCAAGATTTAAAAAATTAAGGGTGAAGAGTGCTATGGAAACAGCTACTCTTGGTACTGAGGGTAGAGTCTCCTCGACTCCCCCTTTTTGTTTAATTAAATAGGATTTGAGAGTGCGATGGGCACGTTCTACAATGCCCTGTCCCTGAGGATTATACGGGAGACCAGTCAGATGAGTCACCTCCATCTGGTGGCAGAACTGTTGAAATTTTTGAGAAGTATAAGCTGGTCCATTGTCTGTCTTAAGGAGTTTGGGTTTACCCCAAGCGCTCTACGCCTCGAGGCAATGTTGAATTGCATGTGAGGCCTTTTCTCTTGTTAGAGGTGTAGCAAACATAATGCCAGAGCATGTATCAATAGAAACATGTAAATATTGAAGTTTTCCAAAAGAAGGGACATGAGTAACATCCATTTGTCAAACCTGTAGTGGTCGGATTCCTCGTGGGTTAACTCCCACATGTGGTACAGGCAGGAATTGACAACAATTTTGACATTGGGTAACTATCTCCCTAGCTTCTTTTCTAGTCAAAGCAAATCGGCGGCGTAAAGTTTCAGCCGTTACATGAAATCGTCTGTGAAATTCTTTTGCTACGTCTAATTGAGGGGACAAGACAACTGCAATCACTCTTGTAGCTTTGTCCGCTAGGTCATTTCGCGAGACATTGGCCCAGGAAGGCCCGAGTGAGCTCTAATATGTGTTATGAATACAGGGGATCTCCTGTTGAGAAGGGTAGATTGAATTTGTTGAAAAATCTGAGCAAGTTTGCTGGAAGGCCTGATTAATCCAGCCACCTCAAGAACCTTAACTGCATTAACCACATAAGAGGAATCTGACACAATGTTAAGCGGGCCTGGGAAGGTCTCGAGGACCTCTAGCACCACTAAACATTCTACAACTTGAGGTGAGGTTTTATTATACTGTTTAGATACTACCTTATTATTGACCACATAAGCACCTATACCAGTTTTTGACCCATCTGTATACACTACAACCCCATCAACAAGTGGTTTCTGAGACATTATGCGTGGAAACACAATGCTTGGCTTAAAGCAAACTGTAGGATCGGGTGTTTTGGATAATGATTATCAATCTGTCCAGCAAAGGAAGTAACTAACACTGCCCAAGCATTTGAGGTAGCAGCTAATGTTTGAACGTGGATGGCTGTATATGGTACTATCAAAGTTTTGGGTTCTTTCCCAAAATGAGTAATAGCTGCCTTTAACCCATGGAGTGCAAGCTGAGCAACCGATCGGGATACCAGTCAATAATCTTAGCAGGAGATGCATTGGGATGGACCCATAATAAAGGCCCATCCTGCCACAAAACAGCTGTTGGCAATAGCATAGTTTTGAAAACACACAAATCAAAAGGCTTGGTCTCATCAATGCGCTGCAATTGAGCATCCTGTAAGGCTTTTTCTACAACTTGTAAGGCCTGGTTTGCGGCTGGCGTCAATGCTCTCGGAGAGGAGATATGAGAGTCCCCCTCCAAAATATCAAATAAAGGTTTCAACTCAGCAGAGGAAACCTTTAAAAATGGTCTCAGCCAATTTATATCTCCCAATAATTTTTGGAAATCATTTAAGGTACGTAAATGATCTCTACGAATCTCTAATTTTTGGGGAACTATTTTTTCAGGATAAATGACCGTTCCCAGAAATGAGCCAATTTCTGCAATTTGAACCTTTTCTGCAGCGACTTGTAGTCCCCATTGTCCCAATGTTTTGATTAATATGGGATATGAGGTCTGTAAGGTGGTTAAATCTTTGCCACATGCCAGAATGTCATCCATATAATGAGCCAGCAACAAGGAAGGAAATTGCTTCCTTATAGGTTCAAGAGCTCGTTGCACATATAGTTGGCAAATAGTGGGGCTATTGGCCATGCCTTGAGGCAGGACCCTCCACTGAAATCTCTTATCAGGTTCAAGATGATTAATAGCTGGTATAGTAAATGCAAACCTCTGTCTGTCTTGTGGACACAAGGGGATGGAAAAGAAACAATCCTTAATGTCTATAATTATTATCTTCCATTGTTTAGGTAAAGCAGAGAGTAAGGGTAGGCCTCGTTGGATCGGGCCAAATAAACGCATCTGTGCATTAATGGCTCTCAAATCATGGAGAAGTCTCCATTTTTCTGATTTTTTCTTTATCACAAAGATAGGAGTATTCCATGGTGAGGTAGACGGTTCTAAATGACCAAGCTGTAATTGTTCATTAACCAATTTAGTGGCAGCTTCTAATTTTTCAGAGGATAGATGCCATTGAGGAACCCATATCACTTCCTCTGTAAGCCAGGGTATGGGCATAGAACCCTCAATGGCACTTAGGAAAAACCCAGGTCCTGCCTTTCTATATTACCTTCTTGTGGAGCCGGTTCTAATTTTCTTTGTTCCTTTTTTCCTGATCCCTTTCTAATCTCGACAGCTTGTCGAGAGTACTCGTTGGTCAATGTCAGACCTAGACCCTGTAAGACATCCCTCCCCCAAAGGTTAACAGGAAGAGGGAGGACATAAGGAATAAACTTTCCTGATTGGCCTTCTGGAGCATGCCAAATCAAGGAGCGTGAGCTGATAGTGGGGCTGGCCTCATACCCTAGTCCTTGTAAGGAATGGGATGATTGAGTGACAGGCCATACCTTAGGCCACCACTTGGAGGAGATAATGCTCTTATCAGCCCCTGTATCTAGAATTCCCTTAAAAATTTTCCCTTCTACATTCAACTCTAAAGAGGGTCTGGAATTAAGGTCCATCATTAAATAAGCAGAATCAGTCCCGGAAGAGCCAAACTTCGCGGTTCCTCTAGGGACCCCGGAAGAAGGAAAATGATCATGTAAGCTTGGAAGAATAATCAACTGAGCAATCCTATCACCTGGGGAAATGGAAAAAACACCTTGAGGGCACGAACAGAGAACTTGAAGTTCTCCCGTGTAATCTTGATCTATTATTCCAGGGTGAACAATTAGTCCCTTTAAAGTTAAGGAGGACCGTCCCATAATAAGGCCAACACTTCCCACCGGTAGGGGGCCTTTGTAGTCAGTGGGGACGGGTTGTACACCCATCAGTGGCATTAATATGAATTGGGTGGTAGAACAGAGGTCCACTCCTGCTGAGCCTCTAGTGGCTCTGCGAATCGTGGAGTCCGTCTGTTGTAAGCTGGAGTCTCATATGTTTTGGGGCCCTGAGACCTGGGGCCCAGATACCCGTTTTTTGGAATATTTTCACCCTCTTCCGTCTGGGGAGGCCTGGGCTGAATAAGCTTGCCTCTGATATCTTTAACTGAGCGACATTCACTAGCCCAATGATAGCCTTTCCCACACCTAGTACACAGTCCTGGTGCTCTCTTCCTAGCGAGGGCTTGACACTCCTTTTTCAAATGTCCTGGTTTGCCACAGTTATAGCAGACCTTGTGATCACCTGTACCTAAGCACTTCTGGCTCTGTAGGATAGCAGCCGCGAGGCCGGCATTAGTAAGCGGGCCTCCAAGTTCTCGGCAAACTCTCAGCCAATCCTGTAATCCTTTGCCCTTCCTAGGCGTAATAGCTGCTCTGCACTCCTGTGTGGCTTGTTCATAAACCAACTGTTCTACTAAAGGCATTGCCTGTTCAGGGTCTCCAAAGATCCTGCCTGCTGCCTCCATCATCCTAGCCACAAAGTCTGAGAATGGTTCCTGGGGGGCTTGTATGATTCTCGTTAAGTGTCCCCCGGACTCTCCCTTCTTGGAAAGTGCCTTCCATGCCTTAACGGCGGCAGCGGAAATTTGAGCGTATGCTCCCCAGTCATAGTTAGTTTGATTATTGGCATATTGCCCTTGTCCTGTTAACAGATCAAGCGTCCAGTCTCTCTGATTGCCTTCAGCAATGGCATTGACTTTGGCCTGTGCCTGAGAGGCATCATACCATAAGGCTTTCCATTCCATATATTGTCCCATATTGGGAAGCGTAGCCTTCACTGTTGTCTGCCAGTCTCCTGGAGTCATGGCCAGAGTAGCAAGCCTTTCGACTTGAGCAATAGTAAAATTGGCACTAACTCCATAGTTACGGACCGACTCGGCAAGTTCTTTAATTTGAACATATTCTACTGGCGCGTGAACGCGGCCTCCATCGGCGGCCTCAAACACCGGAAATGCCAGCTGTATCTTTTTCTGTTCCTCTTTAGTGAGGAAGGAATCTGAGTGGAATCTCTCCATACAAGATGGAGAGGCGCCGGGACTTATAGGCTGGGAAACCGCATGGTTTCCGCCTTCCACTTCCTTTTGCTTACCCAAGCTGTTAGCTCGTTGTTCATCTGGGTAGCATCTTTCTTTTTCACAGCGAGCTGCCTTATGTTCTAAATCCTCTCTCTCAGAGGAGCTAAGCTCGTCTGTCCCTGAGCTATCAAGCTCTGAAGTCTTTGAATCCTTTACCGGATAAAGACTTCCGCTTTTCAAGATCTCTTCTTCCTTACTCTGTTTTATCTCACCCGAGGCGTCTTTTCCCCATTCTCTCTCTCCCTCGGATCTAAGGTCCTCGAGAGGGTCTCTTTTCTTAAGTGCACTTTTTCCCTTTAAACTCTTTGAATCGTTCTCTAACTCTGTTTCTGAAGCACTGTCTCGCCCCACCCCCAACGCTCTCCGCTTTGCTGTTAAACGCCGTTTGGCCGTAACTAGAAACTCAAGAGTCAATAGAAACCACCCGAGGGCTGCCAAAGCAACCACAACGGCACCTGCCGCGTCCGGCAAGGGGCTGAGTCGGAGCAGGTCAAGGCTAAACATGTTCTCTCAGAGTTTTTTACCTGCGTCCTATAGCTTCTGAATTTCTCCCGTGAAACGGGGGCTTCCGCGGCGCCAACGATGCGATGGTGTGGCCTCTGGTTCCCGGGTTTCGGCACCAATATGTCCAACGCGCTACTTCTAGCGGCAAGAAGCACGCGGACACGAAATTCTAACTATAGACAACAACTTTATTTCTCTCTTCTGTCTGGTGGAAGCCCGTGCACCGCCAGGTGCCTCTATTTATCCCCCGTATGCGCACCCACACCTGATTGGTTGCTTACTCATGACCTCATCAGGTACGCCCGGAAATGGGCAAAGACCTGGCATGAAGGCACTCTTGTACATGCGCACACAGCCAATCTCCCGATAGGGAGCCGGCTTGCGCGGTAAAGGCTAGCGCCATCTTGACTGACCTGGCCTTCCACGTGGGGCGCAGTGGAAGCCAGCGCCATCTAGTGGTGGCGAATGTTATTGCGGCCCTTTACAAAGAGTCAAGTGGGATTTTCCTACATATTGATAAGGAATAGTTGAGAAAAACATTAAAGCTCTTCTGTGGGTTGTGTAACCTCATAGGACCCCATTCAGAGGCAAGACCTACTCTCAGATCTTCTAAATCCCTTGCAACAATCTTAGTCCTCTGTGGTTCCAATAAAGACAAATGGTCAGCCTCAGACCCTGGAGTGGGCACCTGTCTATGTTGCCTCTCCAGGTGAGCAGTGCCATTGTCTTTCTTTGTTCTACTTCCCAGAAACTGGTCTCATGTGATGACTAGAATTCTCGACGCCAAACTCCAGATATGAAGATCCTAGAGTAGACTGCTTCCTATATAACTTGCCTTCAGAGGCACGTACATGCATGGTGGCTCTGTGTGCACTTTGTTCTCTAGAGTCTCATTCTCTGATGATTCTCTGCTGCCTATTGTTAGTGGAGTGAACTGTGGAACTCTTGCCATTTTAGATAGACTAAGGTGTTTGGAATTGAATAAACATTCTAATTGGAAACCTGTGGCACGGGAAATGAATGGAGAACAGGCAGAGTGAAGGTCCCTTCTTTTCAAGACTTGATTTTAAAAAATGAATAAGTGTGCAAGAGAAAAACCACCAAAGATAGTGGATATCTTTAAAAGATTGTTAAACAAACATCTTAGCAAACACAATAGCCTGAGACTCTTAAAATTTGTCAGGTAATAATCCAAGTTGGTCTCAAAAAAGGAGATACCAGATATACCAAAACAGCATGTTCAAATGGATTTCCCCCGAAGTTCATCCAGTAAAATGCTTTGTCTAAACTGATTCAGGTGTGGAACCCCAATATTTCTAATAAGAATCATATACCCAGTTGTTCTCACAAAAGGCAGGCAAGAATTCTAAGAAGTCCTTGATCCCTAGCTGGAAAAAAAAAAAGAACTAGAGTTGTGTTACTTTTTATTGTTTTCCTTTTTAGCCCTCCATTATTTCCTGCCTTGAGATGAAAAACCCTGTCAAATCAATAGAGAATCTTGTAAATTGTCTTTAAAATCCTAAGAGCTTTTGGAGTCGATTCTGAGCAACAATATAAAGGAATGTGCCTTTTGTCCTCCTGATTTTGTTTCTATCCCTTCTACCATCCATATCCCCAACTCCATCCCTGATCTTGAAAGACCCCCGGAGCAGGGAGGCCCTCACTCAAGTCTCAGGATGACTCGACGCCCCCCCCCCAAGAACTCATGTGAGACCGTCCTTGCTATAATAAACATGAGGTTTATTGATAGGAGCCAGTGCACTGGGGTCGAGACTCATATCCCATGCAGGGGCAGTGGAGTTCGACCACCAATAGCTAAGAGAAGGGGAATTTAAAGGAAGAAACCACAACCCAAGAGGGTAGGGAGGGCATCATTGGAAAATGTCGAGAATACCAGTGAAAAATCACAAGGAGGAGCTTCCTGTTTCTCAAGATTGTTTAACTTTATGGTCCTCCAGTTCCTGGGAGAAGCTTCCTGCTTCTCAAGATTGTTCTCTAAGATTTTAATCTAAGTCTATATGGTCAGCTAGTTCCTGGGAGAGAGTTGTCGAACCAGCCGATGTAATTACCCATTCTATGGTCCTAGGAGAAGCTTCCTGGAACATACAATCCCAGGGCCTAACTGGTTTGTTGTTTTTTTTTTTTTCTTCTACTCTGAACCTTTGTCTGGGGGGGGGAGGCAACCTTAAAACTTCTATCTTTCAATCTCAAACCACCCCACTCTCCAACCCATTCCATACCCCCAACCTTCCCTAATCTCCAACCACCCCACTACAGGCTTCTCTTTCCTTCTCCTGCCAACCAGCCAGCATTTATATTCCCAGATGCCATTAGAGTTGCTGAGTGTGCCATATCTCCAAAATAATTTGGGTTTTTGATAGGTCAGTGGCAGAAGAAAAGCTATCAGGTGCCCTGGCCCCAGGCCTCCCATGTTATGAACTGTCCTCCCTGAGAAAGAATCCTGGAAGATGTTTTGACCTTTTGACACATTAGTATTTCCAGAACACTGGTATATTATAAGGAACAGTTTCAAATAACTACTTATATGCACATATGTGTATGGGTGTGGAAATATCACTTATTCAACCTCCCTTCAGCAGAGCTGTGCACTTTTCTAAGGAGTATGTCGTGCTGGGTCTTTGCCCTAAGGGGACTCATCTTTCTTTTGGTTGCACTACTGCAAGCAGCTCGAGTGCTTCAGTGTTCTAGAGCCTCTCATGAACACAAGTGACAGACATCTCAGCACTGAGAATGCTGCCTGCCAAACATTTACCAGACTTTATCCAAGCCCTCTGAGAAATGATGTCAAACCCTTACCAGGCAGATACACAAGGTGAGGGGTCCCAACCATGAGCAAAACAGAAAGTATTCCTTCTCAGTTAACTTTAGTGTTCATGTGACCTTTGGCAACCCAAACTTAGACCTCCAAAGTGACTGCATACTACTTATGAGGGTGTGATGAAATGTCCCCAAGTTTAAGAAGAAAGGACATATAACCCTTTTGACAATATGCGAGCATGTCTAGGAGAGAATCTAGGAATGAAGAGCCTATCATGCTATTCCTGAAAAATATGATCTGGAACAAGTTCCTATTGCATCCATCTGGGCAGAAGGAGAACAACACCTTAGACTAGGGGCGGGACCATAAATGCTGGGAAGTGATGACTGTTGCAACACATTTTCTGGAATGAGCTGGTTTACTGGCGGATTAGATGTTTTAAAAAAGAGAATAACTAACAAGGCAAACAGAAGCACTATTTACTGTCAGGAGAAGGCTATGTTTTTGAGGCCACTGGTTTCTTGAATATTGATGGAGAGGGGTCAAATAGGCAGTGGTTCTATACGCATGAATTATTCAAGTGGGGAGACACTTTAAACAAAAATGGGCGTTTGTCAATACATGAGTGATATGTAGGATTTAAGGTCATCCAGTGAATGACTATTGGGGAGGGGAAAAGGAAAGCCAGGTCTACCAGGTAGTAACCGTGTAAACCTTATTTGGTGGGACAGGAAGATAAGTGTCTTTTGAAGCAAACCCAGAGATAATGACCAGTGAGAAGAGGAGAAAATCAGAGGGTGCAAAGTCCTGGAAGCCGAGAGAAATAGGTGTTTCAGAAGGAAAGTGGTAGTTGCTATAAATTTCTGGAGAAACAAGGTGTCAGGTAGGATGAGAGTAGCTTTTCTACTCTAATTAATGTAAGGGAGATGAAATCTCCTCACTGGGTCAGTAGTGAAATCCCGAGGCCAGTGTGCAAGATCCAAGGGAATCGTATGTGAGCCCATGCTGGGAAATTTGTGTGGAGTCTTTCATTAAGAAGTAAAATCCAATGGGGCAAAACAAAGGAGGTAGACTTGAAAGAGAAACACTTCCCAGGGGGAAGAAGGCAGCATCTAAATACAGGCCTCCAGCCCTTGGGGCTCAGCCAGGGTCTCCCGATGTAGGTGAGTTTCAGGGGTAGAGAATTCATAGACAGATGAGAGGACATGACAAGATCTGAAAACTCGGACAATAGTTAAGAATGGGGAGGAGATAGCATTAGCAGAGACTAGTTGCGAGAGATGGGGTTGTGAAACAGTCTCTCTGAGAGCGTGATTGTAAACTAACTAGGAAATGTCGCTGAATTGGAGGGAAGTACGAGAGGTGTCTGAGCCTCGTGATGTGGATTTTAAGTGACGCCCATCGTCATGGCTTGTTGTTTCTCTCCAGCCACATTTCAGATGCTCAGGTGCAGACCTGAAATAGGCTGTGAGTTGGAGCCAGGCAGGGTTGGGTCACTCCAAGGCTGAAGCCATTCCAGATGAGCAGGATGGCAGAGCAAGGCAACAAAGAAGCTGTGAGTTAAGCTTGCCTAATCCTCCTGCATCCACTCTCCAGTGCTAGGACTATCAGAGAACTCCACAACCTCCAGGGCTTCCTTTCTGTGCTCTTTAGTGCTCTCCTGTTTCCTTATGACCGATAACTCATGCACTCAAGCAAGCTCAGGAGACAGATTCTAGTAAGTAACATTAGGCCCACGGTTACTTTCGTTGTTTTTGTTACTGTTGCAAGTATCTGTTTTACTATGTAGCCAAGGGTAGCCATAAATTCAGCATCTTCTTGCCTCTGTTTTTAGAATGTTAGGATTAAAAGAAAGTACCAGTAAATCTAGATCTCCCCTTTCCTTAAGATTAGACTACAGATTGCATCTGAGATGAATGCTCTTTAAGTATTATAATCTAAAGTTCACATTTTAGGCTGAGGCAGAAGGAGCCAATACAGGCTGGCTAAAATTTTCCAAGGCTTACTGAGGTTCCAAAATTAGTTAAACATTTTTGGGTGCTATGAAGATCACAAATAATAATAATAACAATAATAACAACAGTAACAACAACAATAATAATAATAATCAAAAGACGTGATCAATGCTAGAAGTTTGCTTTCTTTGTTAATATTTTATTTTATTTATTTATTTATTTATTTATTTATTTATTTATTTAATGTATGCACGTACACTGTCTCTGCCTTCAGATATACCAGAAGAGGGCATCAGATCCCACTATAGATGGTTGTGAGCCATCATGTGGTTGCTAGGAATTGAACTCAGGACCCCTGGAAGAACAGTCAGTGCTCTTAACCACTGAGCCATCTCTCCAGCCCCAGAAAGTTGTTTTCTGTGCTGAAGAAAAAAGTGACTCTTTCCCAGCATGCCCCACTCTGCAAGTAGAGGAATGCTAGTTAATAGAGGAACAGTGAGGAGCAGGAAGTGGCTTAGTTTGTATTCTTAAAATGAACATTGACTCTCTGATTATGTACCAGAGAAGAGAAAACACTTATACTCCACTTAGGATCCACCCAAAAGACAAAAGAAACCACCCTAAATGTTTAAACCAGAGGGCTATAATGAAAGAAAATCTTTCTGTGGTCAAGGAAAGAGTGAGAAGCCCAAAGATAGCAATGGGAGGTAGGAAAGCTGTCACTTTCCAAGGGAGAAAGAATGAAGGGCTCAAAGAATAGGTCTCCAGTGTATGGACTCAGTGGAAACACAACCAGGACACTGTCCTGTAAGACCAGAGGAAGAAAAAAAGGCAGGGCCCTGAACAACACGGTGATACCCAAGATAGAATCACATCTTGCTTCTGTCACCTCTCGGTGTCCAAAGGATGCAGGATCTCCTGAGAAAACAGGGTAGCTGCAGAAACAGGGCAAGAAGAACCAGAGGTTACAGAACCAAGCCAGTGTCACATGGGCTTCCGTTCAGACCACTCGCTTCCAAGACTCCTTTACTTGGAGTATTATTTCCAAAATCCAGTTGTATCTGAGTAAATATGAACTTCGTCTGTACGTGGGGTGAATGGGATCTGTACTTGGGGGAGCAGAAAAGGGCAGTTTGCCCACCGTTCACTCCTATACACCTCTCATAGCTCGTTATTCTCAGAATCGTCTCTACTCAGAGAAGAAGAAAACTGCCCGTTCTTTGTTGCCTGAGCTCCAAACACCCTTTTTCATCTTTAACCTACTACAGCAGTGCTCTTAAAAGGCACATATATTTAGGCTTCTGGGTAAAAAGGACTGTGGGTTCCTCTAGGAATAACTTGTTTCAAGTCCGAGAAGAAGCCTAGATGCTTGTGAACAATACCGAGGCAGAGCCTGCCTCGAGTCTATTAGAACACCATCCCCTTTCATCTCCATTTCCACGGTGAAAACCACATGCTTTCTGTGAGATCTGCCAGAATCTCCAATCTGATTAAAGGCTGTGCTTGCTTTCTGCTGAACTCTCCTTCTCTGCTGTGATTAAGCCGAATGCTTTTGTGAGGAATCTCATACCGCTTGCACCACTGAAGCCACCAGAAATCCAATGTTTCTGTTGAGAAGGCACCCATGTGCCAGAGAAGTTTGAACCAGATCCAAAATGTGTGCACCATGCAGCTCGGGGAAATTTAGCAATTAAAAGCAACTAAAACTAAGCAGTTTATGACTTACAGATGTCAATTTATGACAGAAATCTCTGCATATATTGTATCAGCAAAGTGACATTTATTTGGTAATTAATGATTAAAACCGTAATTTCCCACTGTTATTGGCCACCTGGTGTCTGATGGTGTTCAGAGAATAATCCCCAGGCTCTGAGGACAGGATGTATTCCTATCAATAGCAGAGTATCTCCAACTAAGGACTCTGTGCTCTGGGCTGGACCACTCTCTCCTATCTGTCCGGGAATGTCCCAAGAGCAAATGGACAGACACTCTGAAGTCTATACATAGTCTGCGTCTCAACCATCCTTAGGAGTGTTTGCTGAATAAGGAACCAAATAAATGTACTAACTAGTGCTGTAACCGTCTGAGAAACAATGACCAAAACAGTGTAGAACTCTTAGGCTAATAAAAATTTCTGCATCTATTTCTACCGATGCTATTTCTTTCACCTGGAGACTACGCAACTGGATGAGACTTGGCTCAAAGGCTGTTTGTTATATGGCAAACGTGGTGGCTCTGAAAATATTTCTGTCTCAACCTTCTCCCTCAGCCTTCTCATAGTATATGCCTGGATTAATTGCAGAAAGATGCTAGATGGCACTTAGCAGGCAACCACCGGACCTGACCTGGTACCAGGCAAAGTAGCAGCCTATGCTGTGTGCTGGCCACCTGTGTGTGCCAACTCTTGGTGGGCAGATACGCTTGCCACATTGGACCTGAGCAGCCTGGACTGTGCTTCCCTGTCTCTTAGCCCACTCCCAAGTGAACATCAAGAGTACGACTGATGGCATCACTTCTATGACTCGCAAGGAAACCTAGCAAGGAAATTCAGGTAGTATGCCTTCCGGGATCAAGCAGGTCATCACGCATCTCGGCTGGCCCGAGAGTGTCACCTGCACCTGAGCGTTTTCAAAGGTGCAGACGGTTCCCACTCATCGGGTCCATCCCAGGGACTGTGTACTGCTACCTTTAACAAGGCAGAAGTAGCCTTCTAATGAATCATTGGTAAGAGACATCTTAACAAGGATCTGAAAGCTGGATAATAGGTTCTGAGGGAGAAGGCTATGGTCGTGCGCGTTGCTGAATATGGGTGTTTCCAGGGACCTGCCCATTTTTGCCATGCTCAGCCCCATCTACCGGCCACTTCCTCCTCTGTACCACTCCTGTGTGTTCACAGCCTCACATCTCTTCTATTGTCCAGTCTCCGGAGCTACCGTGTTTTTCACAAATTCCAATTTTTTTTGTTTGTTTGTTTTTAATTTGTATTGGATATTTTTATTTACATTTCAAATGTTATCCCCTTTCCCAGTCTCCCATCCATAAACCCCCTATCCCCTCTCCCTCCCCCTTCTTCTATGAGGGTGTTCCTCTTCCCAACCATCCCCCTTTCTGACCTCCCCCGCTAACATTCCCCTACACTGGGGGATCCATCCTTGGCAGGACCAAGGGCTTCTCTTCTCATTGGTGCCCAACAAGGCCATCCTCTGCTTCTTATGCAGCTGGTGCCTCCATGTGTTCTCTTTGGGTAGTGGTTTAGTCCCTGGGAGCTCTGGTTGGTTGGTATTGTTGTTCTTATGGGGTTGAAAACCCCTTCAGCTCCATTCCAAACGTTTTTTTGACAGCAGCCGTAATGTCTGGAATTTGCCTGTTTGTTTCCTTGTGTCTTGGGTGAATTAACTGTTTCCGGCCCTCCGAGGTCGTTCTTAGATACAACCCACAAAAGCATGGTATTTCTTCCAGCCCTGGGGGACCCATTTCCTGATAGAAGGATATTTGGAGGAAGATCTTTGTACACCCAAAGCCTGTACACCCACATGGATGGTTCTAGAGGTTTGCTTCCTTTCCTTCTTTCATGAGCTTTTCTTCTGTACTACTATGATGCGGTAAATTTTTTTTAAAAAGGCGCTCAACCTTATTCCTGCAAGTTTCCACCCCTCAAGGATCTGAGTGCTTTAGCTGTTTCTCTGTTATCTCTTTTACACAACCCTTGGCGGTTGTTACCACGCCTGAGACTCACATCGAGTTCTGTGGGCCGTGCTAGCATGGCCTCACACCATGCTAGCCCCAAGCATTCTATAGCCTAGCACCACCTCCAGTCACACACTCTGTCCACACTCCCAACCACCCAGTGAAATCATTACTCAGCAAACTGGAACCCAACAACCAGATTTATGTGTTAAATGCTCAGCATACAATATACACTCACACAATTAATTTACAACCAATTGATAAGGATATAAACCACCCACCTAGATATGATATAGTTTGCTCATCTAGACGCACAAAATCCTGTACACATCCATCCTTTAAGAATAGTCATAACAACCTGTATCTATGTAAGGGTGCACAGCGAGGATCGTTTACATCTGCTTCCATGTTGCTTCTCCCACTGCTCTCTCCTCTCATTCCAGTCTCCACCTCCTCTAAAACATTTCTCCCACCCATCCTTCCTTCTCCTCCAATAACAGGCCTCATTCTATCCTATACCTGCCTTCCCCTGCATCATGATATCAACCTACACTACTATATAACGGTCCTGTTTTCAAATGAAATCTCCTGTTCTGTAGTGAAACTTTATAATGGATGTTTGTAAGTCTGTGTTTGACTTGATGCATATGCCTGATATCAAGACTTCATTAAAACAAGGATCAGAGCAGCCAGAGACATGGCAGAGAGTCAGTGAACCCAGTGGAGAGGCAGCAGACACATCACAGCCTCTACAATAGGGAGGGAAGGTTTGAAGAGGGGACAGGTGGGGATGCATCTGTCTACACCTGTATTTTCCCAGACCCGACTACTAGTATAATGACCAGTAATGAATAATTATTTTAGATTTTGGTTGTTGCTGCTACTGTTGTTCTCAGTAGGTGGCGTGGCTTTCTTTAAGCCTCTTACCGATGAGAAAAATATATTTGATAAACCCATGGCCGTTTGAATTCCACCAAAAGAGCATGGCCAGATAATGTTTGCACTAGCAATGCTAAATGAAGCAAAGAAGAAAGGAGGCAGGCAACAACTTTAACTGTCTTTTTTCCTTTAGAAAAACATTTAAATGTTCCTTTTCATGATGTAACAGTAGATTTAAAACTCCATCAGCTGGTGTCATCTAACTGCCAGACTGATGACGCTGAGGCTATAAAAATCTGAGGATTGTAGTGCATGTGGCACCTTTCACTGTGCCTATTGAATATTCTGAGGACCCCTTCACTTTCTGTGTTGAGTGATGGGAGCCTTCACTAAGAGCCCCCAAATCCAGCTTGATCTCATGTCACCCAAGAGGGTGAGATTTAGGCATTTTAGGATTTCTTTCAGCTCTAGTCACTAAGATTCTCTAAGTGTTAAAGAGAGATCTGTCACCTAATTGTAACCTGCCTTAATGTCCTTGGGCAAAGAAGGCAGAAATATCCATGTGACTATCAGTAATATGTCCTAGAATAAATGGCTCCTTTTGAACCATGAAAAGCGTCCACCTTCTAGCTTGATCAATAAAGGAAAGATTATATGATCTAAGTCCTGAAATATCCCATTTGCCTTTTAAACACCAGCTAGCAATAGTCAGTTAGTGATGGACTGAGGAAAGGGCCAGAATGGAGAAGCCTCGTGTCCACAAATTTCTGTTTAGGCTTCTTTAGATCTGAGACTGCTGCTCTGCACATTTGGATCATTGAGAAATGGGGTAGCTCTCTCATTAAATCTGTATGGACTACCCGGTCCTTTCTTAAGGAGAGTGGAGACTACTTTTGTCAGATGTTATGTCAGCACCCTGGGGTGACTGTGACAAAGTGCCATAAGCCAACAGCTTAAACAACAAGAATGCTTTTCTCCAAGTCCTGAAAACCAGAAATCCATCCCCATGGTGTTAGCAGCCCTGGTTCCTTCTCACACCTTTTAGGGGCTTATAGATCACTTTCAAATGCCCGTAGCCTGTGTCCTATGTCCATACCCACAGTATTATCCTGTGTACTATGCACTAACATTTTATAAAATTAGGAAGCCAGTCCCCATTAGACTCCACCTGTGGTGGTTTGAAGAAGCATGACTACATGGGCTCATATATTTCAATAATTAGTCACGAGGGAATGGAACTGTTTCAAAGGACTAGAATGATTAAGAGGTATGACCTTGATGGAAGAAGTGTGTCATTAGGGGAAGAAAGGCTTTGAGGTTTCAAAATCCTGGGCCAGGACTAGGGCCAGTCTCTCTCTCCTCTCCCTCTCCCTCTCCCCTCCCTCTCCCTCTCCCTCTCCCTCTCCCTCTCCCTCTCCCTCCCTCTCCCTCTCCCTCTCCTTCTCCCTCCCCCAACCCTCTCCCTGCAAATCAAGATGTAGCTCTCAACTACTGCTCTAGTGCTATGACTGCTGCCTTGCTCCCGCCATGTCACCTCATGTTGAAGCAGTTTCTGCAGCCATCCTTTCCCCAGATACAGCCAGAGTTTAAGATGCTGCAGGTTAGTCATTCAACGGATAAATTTGAGCAGAGGCACTGTCAGCCCATACTCGTATTTTTTTGCTTTTGTGTTCTTTTCGTGTATTTATGAGTATGTTTCCATACATATATTCCTGCGTGATTGGAGACATACATGTACCTTGGCACATGTGTGTGGCTCAGACATCATCCGTCCTCACCCTGCCACAGTACATGCCAGGCTTGGTGTTTTAGAGACATCATGAGATTCTCCTGTCTCTAACTCCCATCTCACAGTGGGTAACACTGGAATTACAAACGTGTGTTACCTTTTCCCAGTTATGTATGACTCTTTCTCATCTCAGGTCTTCAACCCTGAATGGTAAGCACTTTCCCCACTGATCCCTCTCCCAGCCCTATTTGTATTTTTATAATAACATAGTAGTGTTAAATGCCTTGCCCAGGCTCATGTGTCTAAAGGCTTGGCTCTAACATGTACTTTTGTTTGGGTACGTCTGCAACCTTAGCAGGTGGGCCACCATAGAGGTATTAGGAGTTGTAGCTTAGCTTCTACACAGAGCTATCTGTCTCCATTTCCAATAAGAAGTGAGCAGCCCTGACCCATGGATCTATTGCCAAAGATGTTGCCAAGCCTTCCCTTCAGTGATGGACTACATCCTTTCAAACCTTCAATCATGTAAGGTATCCTAGCAGGAGGATACAACTAATATATGCAGTCCAGTTTAAGTATCTGAATCTTACAGTGTGAATTATGTGCAAAGTAATCCAGATGTGACCTTGACACAACTTTACTTTCTCTCACCATTGTGAAAGAATACAGGCTTTTAATCAAAATCCAGTGGCCTTTATTCTTCCAACAGATTAAGTTCCTGGTGTCTCCTTTGTCCAGATAATAAGTGCATCTCTTGATCATTGTAAAGATCTATAACCCATAATACCATTTTGTTTGAAAGTCACATGATTGTATCAAGTGCATGCAGTTAATACGGCCCCCACATGCACCTATTCGATAATGATCTACTTGTAGGGTGCACAGGTTTGTGGGGTAAGTAATAGTGTGTTGACTTGGGTGAACCCTGGAGCTTTAATCAACAGGATAGTGTGTGCATTCTCTCATACAGTTATTAAATATGAAAACGCTTGGCACATTTTCCTTGCTTTTCAAAGACCTCTGGTACTTTGGAGGTTTCTATAGAAAAAAAATATCAGTATAATCACATCAAAACTCTCAAAGAATGAACTTTCTTGGAAAATAGAAAGCTATTCACCAGCTATTCGGCCAAAGGTACAGTAAGAAGAGCATTTTCTGAGGTTCTCTGAGGTTAGTACTTCCAGGAAATTCTGTGAGAACAAAGCAACAAAGAGGTACTTGAAATGTTGATTCCAGGTACAAGGAGGAAAACAAATTCAGTATGGTGTGTGTGTGTGTGTGTGTGTGTGTGTGTGTGTGTGTGTGTGTGTGTGTGTGTGTGTGTGTGTGTGTGTGTGTGTTTGATGAAGGCTGAGAGGGCTCCATTGTCAGCTGCAATATGGGGAAAGCATCTGGTTCTCTGGACCCACTTGGAGAGAGAAAAATATCTCTTTGGTCCTTCTGGGCATGTGGAGTTTTTGTTTCTGTGTTGACTTGTTTTTTCTCATGTATACATCTGTTAACCTTTAAATCCATTCCTGTCTCTTGAAAATACACTTTCTTTTCTCTCTTCTTCCCTCCTACCCTCAATCTTTCATTCTTCCCTTCCTTCCTTCCTTCCTTCCTTCCTTCCTTCCTTCCTTCCTACTGTAGATGGTATATTTCAACCCACATTACTAAGGAAAGCTCAAATCTCAAAGGATTAAATACCAATAGAACAACATTGGAGGAAAAAAGAAGAAAAAACCCACAGTGCGCTTAACACGTAAACATACACACCAGAGTACACACCAGAGGGAGCCTGTGCCCAGCAAAGACCCTCCAGCTCCTCTTCCCAGCTCAGCGTGTCTGTCTGCCCCACAGTGAGAAAGGGAAAGGGATGCCTAGGAGCATCCTCCAGTTCTAACTGCTAAGCATTCTTTACCCTTTGATCAGCCGTGAACCTACATAATACCAGAATAAACAACGTACTAATTAATGGCTTACCGCCTCAGGCATGCCACACTGGGTTCAGCCATGTTTGAATTTAGGGAGCGTTAAATTTTTTTTTCTTAAGTAAAATTGATAGAAAAGCAAAACCTCTTATATTTTTCCATTTGAAATTCTGAGAAGAGGTAACAAACACATAGACAAATTCTATTACAACTTGCAAGTAACTTTTCCAGTTCTACATTTAAGCACATAGAACAGCCTGGACCTTCAAGCAACGAGGCAAGACACTGGGGCCCACTCTCCCTGCAGAATCACAGATGTTTAATAGAAGTCTGTGGCTGTCCATGATTGAGTACCGCCTGGCTTTGCGTTTCGTGACTCCGCTCCATCTCCCCAGCGCTTCCTGCATCCCCTGGGATCCCTGCCTTATTTCCTCATTGTTACAGAATCAGTTGTCACACGTGGGAAATGGGGACAGCAAGCATGCACACACAAATTACAAAGATATTTACGAAAACAGGGAAATAAGCTCTTCTCTTTGTCTTCCTCTTCAAATCGACCTAAATGGGTCCTAAAGGAGGGCTTAAAAAGTGTTGTCTTTCCTGACACATTGAGAACCTTCCTGTGGTAACACCAGATCAGGTACCTTGGGCCCCTTCCATTATCCTCCTTACCCCTCTTCTCCCTCTTCTCCCTCTTCTCCCTCCTCTCTTCTTTCCTTTATTACTTCCACATACATTTTTTTTGCAATAATAAAATTTTGTTGCGTGCTCAGCACATGTATAACAGTGGGATAACGAGGAGGAATTACTCCACATTCGGTCCAAGTGGTCTCAAATCAGGAATTTATCCTTGCCAAACAAAGAAAGTCCAAAAAATAAATAAATAAATAAATAAAAGTCCTTTCTTATACTCTTGCCTTTCCCCATCACTTCTGATTAAGAGAGGGGATCATCTTCCTAGGAAAAGCAGTTTCTCTTTTAATGCCTTTTGCTTTGTGAAGAAGACCCCTGCCCTCTTCCCACCCCACCGTAGAAACCCTATCGCATTCTTCTGCAGATATTTCCAAAATCCCAGGCGTGTCTTAACTCAAAAGTAACAACTTCGTGTATACACACACACACACCATACACACACACACACACACACACACACACACACACCATACACACACACACCATGCACACACACACACCATGCACACACACACACGCTGTACACACATACACACACATACACACACGCACACGCACACCCCTTTCCCTCCTCCCTCTATTATTTCATATTCAGACTTCCTTAGCAATTTATTCACATTTCTGCCAGGCCCGCTTCAATTCATTGCAACCTGGTGCTTAGCTCCTCTTTTAACAAAACCGTTAGCCCATGTCACAAAATAATTCTGCCACTAACTGGTGGCAATTTTCCAGGTCCCTAATTTACTTGACCTTGTTGACATAGTGTGACTGAAGTATCCCGTGATTGACAACTGGTCAATCTTCTTTTGAATACTGTGGCTTCTGTGATAAGAATTTCACCTGCCTCTGCTCTTTCTTCTGTCTGCTGTGCGAGCTTATCTTCCTCTACTTATCTTAGACTATTTCTCCCATACATTTAAATTGACATCTACGACTTCAATTGTAACCCATATGGTAATGTGTTCTCTGTCTACTCCCTGTGGTAAGCCTTCAGCCTTCATCCCTCCTGCAACCACCAAAGGACATGTGTTTTTGGACATTTCCTTGGCCTTGTTGAACACAACGTCTGCAAAACAGATTTTTAAATCACAGTTTCTGAGCCTATTCGCCAGTCTTTGCCTCAGGGAAGCGGTCCTTGGTTATGCACCAAGATACCTGAAGTACTAGCAGACCTCAGTAAGGTGACATGTTTACAGACACAGGTGATTACAGTGAAACTGTAAACATTGTTATTGACAATGGGAATGAGTGCAGGGTGAATTCTGGGCAAACGCTGGGCAGGAGCGTGCAGGCATCTGTTCTCTGTGGTATTTCACATACCCTTAATTTCCCCAGAAGTGATAGGTGATAACCTGTGAGGACTGTCCCCAACTAGGGCAGCCTTATGTCCAGGGATTTTACTGCAGTCAATGCAAACATTGCTCTTATAACTGACCACAGCTACTCACACCCCAGCCTACCAAAGGAAGATGGGAACCCTCCGTAGAGTGTATTATTAGAGCTAACCATCCTAGCACCATATGCTTCAAACCTTAAATCCAAACACTCTTATTTGATCAAGCATGCTGGGACTTAAAGTTTTCCCCAGATTTGGCTAATATACATTCCTAAAAACTACACTTGCTTCAGAATTCCATGAACTTTAACAATACAGGCCTGCTAAGTTCTTACACACACATACACACACACACACACACACACACACACACACACACACACACACACCCCAAGTACCCAGCCAGTACAAACATACCAGGTTGTGTTAAATGTAAATCCTGAGGTTTGAACTTTGGTCCTCACGTTTACAAGGCAAGCCCTTTACCTACTGAGCCATCTTCCCAGCTCTTAGGACTCAAACTCTCCACTGTCAAGATTCCTACTGCTTAGGCTGAGGGGAGGACATCTTGATGGCCTTTGTGTTCAGCTTCCCAGGTGTGCCTCACTTCTGTCTTGTCTCTCTTAGTTCCATCCTCTAAGTTAAAAACTGCATGCTATATTTCAACACTATTGGCTTGCAGACAATTCTGTTAGGCTCTGCCCAATAGCTACCTAGCAACAGCTTGCATCATCATCTGCCACCAGGTGCAAGCCAGGTGCAAGCCAGGTGCAAGCCAGGTGTGTAGAGAACTGCTTGCACCCTATCACCTCTCCTCCTCCTCTTCCTCTTCCTCTCTCTCTTTCTCCCTCCCTCCCTCCCTCCCCCTCTCTCTACCCCACATGTTCCTGGTTGACCTCTTCCTCTTTTTCTCTCTTTCTATCCTTCTCTGTTCCTCCTTTCGCACCCTCTATCCCTTTCCAGGTGCGCCCACAATAAATCCTCTTTATACGAGGTCTCTCACATGGTATGATTCCTCAGGAAGACTCCTTGCCAGGGGCCCACCAGGGACTCCCTTACTCCTGCCACATGATAATGTGACAGAGGGGCATCAACATTTTCAAGCACAAAAGAGATTCACTCAGCTTTATGTTTTTTTATTAAATAATAAGGCCGTATGGTACAGCAAGAGTAAGGGAGTACTTGCGCTCTGTCAGTGAGCTGCACCCAGTCTGCCTTACTTTGCCTGGTCTGTTCTTTCCCCAAAAAACAACAAACTTGTGTTAGCGCCTACACAAAGCCTCCCTCCCTAACTGCAGCTGCCAGCCCTGGTGTGGTTCCCTGCCTTGCTCAGCATACGCTGATGAATATCAAGGGCTTATCCGGCTTTGTGAGGAGTAATTTGTCAGGGCCCTTTTAGTCGGCATGGTTATCAGCAGCTTGGTAATAGGTTCTGGACCCTTTTGACCTCTCAAGCATTGTTTTCACCCTTAACCCAGCTGTGCTCCTAAAAGTCATTACCTTCCCTGGTTCGAAGCAGCCTTCCTACAGAGATTTTAGCCACTGCTTTAATGGGCAGAGAGATGCCATTTAGGGATTACATTCTTGTCTTAGATGTAAAAAAAAACACAGGGACCGTAGGGAAAATGAGGCAGTGTTTTCTACAGAGATTTGGAAAACAGAGAAAGGCTGGGCTCTCAGACATTGGCTCTGGATCTTCACCTCCCATGCCAAGTCTTAGATGAACAGAAAAGACAGACCTCTCTCTCTCTCTCTCTCTCTCTCTCTCTCTCTCTCTCTCTCTCTCTCTCTCTCTCTCTCCCTCCTCCCCCTCCCTCCCCCCCTCTTTCAGAACAAAAGTTGCAGGTGATCATTGGAGACATGGCTAGGGCTTGGAACTGCCTTCCCAGTTTGCGCTTCCTGAAGCTCCACTGGGATCTGGGAAAGTCTCCAGCTGAAATAGAACCTCAGTGGGAAGGTGTCTGCAAGTGAAGCTCAGGGTTACAAATAAACTTACCCATTGTCCACTTTCCAGTCTTGTCCAAAACACACCAGTGTTTCAGACAGCTGACTAGGTATCCTATGAGGTCACAGGCCTAGCCTAAAATTCCCTATTTCTGCCTCTGGTTGCTAATGTTTTTAATGAACAGAGTATAGACAGCCTCAGCACCCACTCCTACTGCCTCAGCCAGTCCCGTGATATGGCAACAGTACATGCACATCTGAGTGTGCATCCTTTGCTGGCTAACGGTCAATTTCCTACCAGGAAGCATGTGAAAGAAGGGTCAGTGTGAAAGAGACAAAATCCATGCTGAATTCAGGGTTACTACCAGGTTTGACTTATTGAAAAGGCCTTTGCATACAAGGCAATCCATCCTTCTGGTCCGTTCCACAGCGTCTCTCTATGTAACCCTGGCTGTCCTGGAACTCTCTCCTTCTGTAGATCAGGCTGGCCTTAAACTCAGAGATCTGCCTACCTTACCTTCTAAGTGCTGACTTGTACTTTATATACATACATGCATTTCTGTGAATGAACTTCAAACGTAAACTTTACATGTGATCTAGACTTTGCAAATACTGTGCCATAGGTATAATTTGAGGATAGCTGGGGGAAGGTTCATAGATGGAAGTTTTTAAAATAAAAGGGGGAGGGAAACTTAAACCAAGGGATTCTCTCTCCCAAAGCCCATGGTAATATTGAGAAGCGGGACCTTAGGAAGTAATTAAGATTTGAGAAGGTCCTTGGGGTCAGAGGCCACATGATTGAATTTGGGTAATTTTATAAGGGGGAAATTTGACATATTATGACTGAAGCCAATCTGAGACTGCCCATGAGAAAGGCACCACCAGATGGGAAACATTCAGCTTCCAGAACACTGAGCTAAACAACCCTCTTTTCTTATATAAAGTTATACATCCTTGGGTATTTTACTAGAGTATTACAAAATAGAATAACACACATCTGGATTTCGTTCATCATATATGTTTTTACATAGAACTTATCTACTCTATAAGCTTTACATATTACATAAACTTTACTATATATAGTTCAGTATATAATAAACTACATACTATGCTAAATATGCTTTACCTGTTGTGCGTAATATGTACATGTATATGCTATACATACATTAAATGTATACTTTTTAATTATATGGGGTTTATGTATTATTTGTATTTCACTCCAGCCTAGTCCCCCATCCTCCATCCTATTATCAACTACCCCCTTTCCTGGCTTGGAAATTCTAAGATGGGATCCATTGCAATTCAGGGGAGAAATCCCTGCTGATAAGCATCCAAACGTATGCTGCCCGAAGTGACCTGTGAGTCAGGTGCAAGGTCACAACTCCAGAGGTGCTGCTCCCCAGGTATCTGGGTCGACCCTGAGCAAAGGTACAGAAATGCCCTCCAAAGCTCACGTGGGATGCTGTGCTGTCTAAATGGCCTGCGTCATTCACGGACAGACACTTCTTGCAGCCGTCCATGGGGGCTGTGTCCACTGAGGGAAGGCAGTGGTAGACACTGGCTGGGGATCCTAAAGCCTGAGAAACTCAGCTAGTACCATCAGCCTAGCACCTCAGGCTAGCTTAGACTCACCTGGCTTCTCACATCCTTCCTGTCAGCCTTTGATGTTTATGCACCAATGAGGTGGGATTTCATGACTATAAGCATCTGGAAGAGTGTGATTTCACCCCAAGATAAGTACATCCCTTCCTGGTAGGTTAAAAACATTGCACTGAAGCTACAGGGGTGGGTAATGTTAACCTGACAGGATGACCTAGGAGACAAGCCTCTGAGAATATCTGTAAGGGATTTTCTAGATTTGGTTAATTGAGGAGGGAAGCCCTCCCCTCCCCCTCCGCCTCCCCCTCCCACAAACCACCCTCCCCCCTATCCCAACACCCACCCCCACCCCCAGTTCGAATTCCTTAGGCTGGTGTTCCAGAGTGCATGAAAGGAATAAAGCTAGCTTAGCACAAGCATTCATCCCTTGCTTCATCTCGACAGTGGCTTCCATGTGATCAGCTCCATCACGCACCTGCCACCGTAACTCCCCTCCCATGATGCACCACATCCTCTAACCAGAAGCCAAAATAAACCCACCCCTTCTCAAGTTGCCCTTGTCAGATATTTCCTCACATTAACGAGAAAAGTGACGCATACAACCATCATGACCCACACACTGAGTTCCTGGAGTCTCCGACTTTGTTTTCATTCCTTAACGCCAATCTTACTCTCTCGGTAAGAATAATGCGCGGGCTGTTAAAAAACCTGCAAGCCCCCCCCCCGCCCCTTTAAGAGCTAAGTTCTTGAAATTCAGGCAAAAAACCCGACTTGAATGGGATGAACTTGAGTCTCTGACCGTAGCCACCTTGTGTCAGCACAAGCCATAAATTTAATACTTCTCTGCTGCTGGCACTAATAAGTTAGCCCCGTGCTGCCCCTTTACAAAGGACAAATAACGAATACAAGTCCCTGGTTATTCAGAAGAATGTAGGCACAAATATTTCCACCACGTCATATTTCAGATTTTTATTATTTCAAAAGCTCCCTTCGCCCGTTGAAGAATGAAGTTGGTGGCCATTTACCTTCCTTCTGATGTTAACATTTCCTTTTCTGCATGAAACCTCTTCATGGGCACAGGGTTTGTGGGAGACGTGAACAGTTCCAGCGCTGCATAAACGCAACAATGGGCAGCATAATCTGTGTGCTGCTGTGATGTCTAAATTGTCCTTCAATTAAGTCTGAGAGGTTTGCGAGCGCTTTAATTGATCTCCTTTTAGATACAATGAGCTATCAAAAATGGAATACTAAATAACAGGCTCTTTTGTCAGCGTCTGCTATTAAAGGGAATGGAGAGCTATTTTAGAGCATGTTTCTAGCATATTGATTGCAAAGAGCCCTTGATTTGTTCTGCTGACCCACCTGGAGGACATGTGTCCCAGGAGTTGTTCTCATGGAAGTTTGAGAGTTCTGAGTGCCCAGCCGTCTTCAGTAAGGATCTGAGAAGGCATAGCAGGATGCTAGGATAAGGTCTTTCAGGGTTTCATTTTTGATGTGACGATTTTGCTGTCTGGGGATGCCATCATCTTACAACATTAGGATACAGAGAGAAGAGAGCGAGAGAGAGGGGAAGACTCCAATATTGCATTGATGGAATACTATCTGCTCCAATAAATCAAGTAGGAAAGCAACACGGTTGCTATCAGTGGGGACTGAAGTGTCCCCACCACCAGAAGTCAGGCTGAAAAACTAAGGTTGCAACCACTGTCAACTGCAGTTGCCGAATCCATACTGAGCGAACAAGAAGTCTGTTTCGGGAGGATCAGGTGCGATTCCTGTTCCCATGAAATATTTCATGAGCCAGCCAGGCCAGGAGGTTGCTGGCGATGCCCATGGTGCTCTAGGGAACACAAACTGACTTTACTTGCATTAGATTTCTGTCCCTGTTAGCTACTAAGAAATTCTGTCTATTCCACAGGCTTTGAGTAGATAGATGGACCCACCTCATCTCAAGCAGGTGGGCTTCAGTTTAGGGACCAGAAAATACACACAAGTCGGGGATGAAGAACTGAAAAATAAGTCCCGGTCTCTTCTTTCATTGCTCTTGAGAATAGAAGCCTGATTTAGTTCCTAGTGTTAAAAAAAAAAAAAAAAGAGTCAGATCTGCCACTAGTCAGATAAAATCCAAACTGTCTGTTATACTTCTAATTATCAGCTTGCCTTCTGGGTAAATGGTACTATTCAATTATTGTTTTTTGTTCACTTGTCAGCCACCAAAAAAAAAATTATCACTGCTTTCAAACCACTAAAAGAACAGAAATTCTGCAAATTGCTTTTTAAATGTAGTTCCTTCAGACCCAGTGCCTCTCCGCAGAGTGTCAGAAACTGTACAATGCCATGTTGCATGCAAACTGAGTTTAATGTGGCTGTTTCCATGATTTGTTGTACATTATGTGATTTCATTGAAATGATTTCCTTTGTCACCATTTTCTATGGGGCTCATTTTGACATTTCCCACTTATCAAGTAAAATATATGTTTGATACAGCTCCTGTAAATAAAAGCAAAATTGTCAAACAGTGATATGTTCCTTTAAAGCCCCTTCTGAGATGACGACAATAGCCCGGTCTAGTCAGGGGAGTTAGCCTTAGGACCCCCTAAGAAGCCAGTCTCCTAAAGGTCTGGATCACTTTCCAAGCTCTGTCATTGGTTTTCTTGGTTGCAGAATGGCTAGTCAGTAGAGTGCTAGAGGCATTAAACATCCATTGCCTTGCTCTGACTTTTATTTTGTGTCTTTACAGGATACTGCGTTTTCGTTAACATCTCAATGGGAGGAGGGGTTTTCCCTTGCTTTAGTGGTCTCAAAACTTAAAAGTTGTGCAGAAGTGGCCTTTACATTTAAATTTTAACTTATAGCAATGCAATACTACCACACAGTGTTTCACTACTAATTTAGCAAACAAATAACGACCTTTGTATTATATAAATATATCATTGTACTCTGCTCATATTTTCTTCCCCTAATCTGCCCTATCCTCCTACCCCTCCTAATGGCCCCTGTCAGTGTGTGTGTGTGTGTGTGTGTGTGTGTGTGTGTGTGTGTGTGTGTGTGTCTGTGTGTGATATTATTAAATCTATATTCTTCATATTAGAGAAAACATGTAGGTATCTTATTTTTTCTCTCCCTATTATCCTTCCTCCTCTCTTTGGATCTCTTCTTCCTTCATGACACCCTTCTGTTTTTGAACAAAGTTAACTACAGGTGTTTTAAATATTCAATACCATGCCAGGGACTGTCATGAAGCAAGGTCTGATCACTGCCATTCAAGTTAACATGCTTCAGTCATTCTAAAACTATATCCCTCAGCAGTAACTCCACAGAGGAACTTCTGTCCTCAGGCTCCTGAGATGTCTATCCCATTGTTGCTATTAATGCTGTAGTGAGCCAGTTTTCTCTCCCTCCCTGCCTGAGACCCCCTTAATTGTCACCTGGTGCCCTAGAAGTTCCAAGGACTGTAGAAACATTTAGACCAAAGTCCATGAAGAAGTACCTCAAAGTGCAATGAATCCCCTCCACTCTCTATCTGGAGCACCAGATGCTGAACTGTCTTATGTAGAGAACCAGCAGGCAATTAGAATAAGTTTTGATCATGTTCCCCAAACTGGTGAAGAACTCCAGTCACCCCAAGGAACCTTGACTTTCTGGGCATGTCTGATTGCACCCTCCTCTGCCTTCACACAGGGTGTATCCCCTGTACGGAGCCCATCTTCTTTATATTTGAAGAATCCCCTGTTGTCTATGTCCATGATAGCTCTGCTCTACTAATCTTAGTTCCATGATAGGTCACGCACACATTTTGTCCTTACAATGCTTATTTGAACTTCCAAGAGTCTAGTTATGTTTGGGATTATTCCTGCTTTTTGCCTCTCTTCTCCTGCAGACACTCATGAATTATTTCTTTTATGTTCTGGATCTTCTAGTATTTAGTAAAACTGGAGAGTGCTTGAATGAAAGAAAAAAAAAGTGTATCGCCTGCTGCACGTTCAGCAATGGGCATACTTCTCTCAAGATGGCTGCTTCGCTAGCTGTTGACAACAGCATCAGAAAACCTTTAAAATGCTACCGAGCATATTGGAGATATCCAGAGTCACAGCACTGGCCCACAGAGGGAGGAAGGGAAGATACACAAGACCCATTGCATTGGATCAGTTTGTACTCTACTTGGCCTGCAGAGAGAGTATGATTTGCACAGTGCTCCCGTGAGACTGGTGACTCCTCAACCATTTTGTTTCATCGGTAGCTATGAATTTATTCTCAACTTTTGCCTAAGCCATCTAATTCAGTGTTGTCGCTTTGATGGTAGTGATTCAAGAAGCAAGGTCTTACTACCTGCTCCCTTAAAGTCAGAATTCTGGTAAATGTGATTGTAGCTATTTATTCAATAAGTTCACAAGATAGATTCCACAGTTGTGACCAATCAAGGAGGGTACATAATCAGGTCTTTCATATTAGGACCCACTGTGAGGTGGTGATATCTATAGTATATGTACAATTTCAGTGAGTTTTTCCAACTGGTGGTGTCTCTTGGCCAAGGTGGTAAAGAGGAAGTCATCCCCAAGATTTGTAGAATGATTTGCATGAAAGCCGGACCATAGTCTACTTGGCTGCCATGCTAAAATGCCGTAACTTTGTGGCCAAAACAATAAATAAGTGTCTCTCCGGAGTTATGGAGGCTAGATGTTCAATATCCAGCTGGTTGGTTCCTGGTTAGTCCACTCTTCCTGAGTTGCAATGGTACCTTCTCTCTGTGTCTTCACGTGATGAAGATAGGGAAGGAACAATAGTAGACTCTTTTTTATCAGGAAGCTACAACCGCAGCCCCGACCATCACTTGGAACCAAGGACTTCAGCTCACAAACCTGAAGGAATTCAGTCACTGTAAAGGGGGCTGAACCAAGCATGCTAGTAGCTTACCTGCCCACTCAAACCACTCACCCAAGTCTCCCGAGCCTGGTTCACGGGCATGAGCCTTAAGTAAACCATTGTGATTTGCCTTACGTTGAAACAAAAGCCACATGATGAGAGGGAAGAAGTCTGTGTTTACCCGCATTCTCTGACCCCAGGTGTTACTGAAACAAGACAGTCTAACATTTACCTTCTATTGACTGTTAGCGAGCAGGGGGTTACAGCAAGGAGACTCAGGGCAGAAGGCAGCCCACACAGACAAGCGAAGTCACAGCTCATTAGGAGGATGCAGGTAAGCAGGGGAAGAGATCCGTCTCAGGACAGCTTGAGTTATGTCTACAGGGTCCTCTCAAAGGAAAGCAAGTGTCATGGCAGCAGATGAAGCATACCTCACTGTCACCTTCCACCCTGAATAAATGAATTGCCCAGCATCTCGCCATCAGCGACATTGCTGTCTGGGGGGAAAAAATGGAAGAGTTGAGTTTGATGTTATAAATCACCATAATTTGTTACAATTTCCAAAGACAAATATGACAGGGTGGAATTACTTTGCAGCACCGAGGCAGTCATTTGCAGAAGCCATAAAGTGCCAGTATAAATCTGAGATCGAGATATATTTAATCTGAGGAAACAGAGCGCAATATCACTTCTGTATATTGTGTTTACCAAGAACTTAGCTCCATCGAGGCTGAAGTATCACTGAATGTTCATTTCATCTCTCCCTCTGACTCATGTATAAAGACCGTGGTAACCGTTGGGAGGGGCTCTCTTCAATGTTTTACATCTTCGCCACTGGGGGAAGGGAAGGGCTGGTTTCTCTGTTGTCTGGAGATGATATGAACTGCAGCCTCCCAGCAGAACGCAAGCCTCCAGATCCATGACAGATCATGACAGATTGGAGGAGGCGGCGGGGTGAGCGCACTGCTCAGTCAGAATCCTGTGGAATTTGTCAGCACTGGTTGATGGAGATATGGTTCTGGTTTTGTTGCATGTTGACTCATTCGCACACAATTCTGGTTCTTGTCACTTGTCTCTCCAACCACAGTCATGTTGCTTTCAAGTCAAGAGCTTGAGTAAGGGTTTTCTGATGCATAGCAACAGATGTTAGTGGGAGGATCCACAAATGTGAGCATTAATTGAAATAGAGAACTAGGGTGAGCATAGTCTCTTCTGTGAAGAAGCACAGAGCTCACCTACCCTAAGAGATGGTTTCAGAAACAATAAAATCAGGAAAACAAAAAACCCAATCATTAGATACTCCTAGAAAGCTGACGTTTCGCTGAACTTTGTTGGACAGTTATTCTTGTTGTCAATGTGACTAGATTTGGAACCATCCAGGAGACACACTTCTGGTGGTGCTATAAGAAGGTTTTCAGACAGTGGTAACTAAGAAAGCAGAGTTCATCCTAGATGTGGATGGCATCATCCATGAACTTGGATTATAGATTGAATATAAAACTAATAGAAAGTAAGGTAAGGACTACCATTCCTCTCCTTTCCTATTCTTTCCTCTCTCCCCCTCTGCCCCTCCTTTCTTCTTCTTCTGCCCTCCTTCCTTCCTCTCTCCCCCCTCCTTCTTTCTACTCTCCCTTCCTCTCCTCCCCCTTATTTCCTCTCTCTCTCCTCCTCTTCCTCCTAGTATCACTACTACCACCAGACACACTATTATCACCCTGTCTTGATGGACTGCATCTCTTTAAACTGATTTTCTTGGGTATTTTGTTATAGCCGTGAGAAATGGAACTAATACTCAATGTAAGGGATTCATTTTGGTTCTCACGGACTATAAATAAATTCATAGCTTTATTCTGACCATGGGCTAGAGAGAAACTGCTGTAGACTCTCTTTGACTATGCTGTCAAATGGGCAAAGAAAACAGAGACTTAAGTGATTCCTACTATCTCCTCCTGAAGTTACTAAAGGTACATGTGCATGTGCGTGCGTGTGTGCATGCGTGTGTGCATGTGTGTATGTATCATTATTTATACAAGTCAACAGACATGTGCTAGTTAAGACAATACGACTATTGGAAAACAGGAAAAGTAGCATTTATGCCTGGAAAGTTTTACAGAACAAATGGACTGTACGGGGCTTAAAGAATGCATACTGTGTAAAGCCATCCTGTAAACCATAGGAATGGATACTTCAGATGGCTTCTTTTCGTCAGTGTCATAGATGTAGGACCTAACAAACCTGTGACTCTATGGAACTACTTCAGAAGCATCCCCACATATATGGCTATTTCTCAAAAAAACTCTGTGTGTCTAACTCTGGAAATACCAAACATGAAGGAGCATTACACCTACCCATTACAGTGCAGGCGATTCCAAGGACTACTCTGAGAGCTTGGCTGTGAGATGTGTGGTTCTGGGGCATTCTCTAAGTACTTCAGAGTCTCATATCCAAGTCTACCAGGGGAGATTAGGTTTGGTTGAAAATCTAATCAATTGAAAATCACTGATTATTCCCACTGACCAAGTATACCTTTAAAATAGTTACCTCTAATTTTTTAAATCTATTGAAATGCAAAATACACATGTAAGAAAAAGTAGTTTACTAAATTTTTTAGATTTAATATATTTAAATGTAATAAATACCCAAAACACCCCCCTCGCCAAACATCTGATTAGAAAACAGGATTTTCTAGTGCTACCAGGTTGCCACATACCCAGGCTCTCCGAGATTGCTACTAAACTGATTTCTAGTAACACAGACTAATTTTCCCCTTTTATTTCTAAACATATAATCAGAC
Organism: Rattus rattus; assembly: GCF_011064425.1. Taxonomy (NCBI): domain Eukaryota; kingdom Metazoa; phylum Chordata; class Mammalia; order Rodentia; family Muridae; genus Rattus; species Rattus rattus. The sequence goes on from NC_046167.1 coordinate 22,134,086, forward strand.
ACCCCTTCTCAAAAACACATTTTAAGGCATAATTTTTCATTCGTGTATTTATTATAAGGTAATATTTATACTGCATCCATACTACACATATAATGGCCTACTAGCTCAAAGGGAAGAGTTAGGTTTCATCTGTGTGCACATAGTTGTGGTAGCATTTACCTTCAACATTCCTGATGCTTACCCCATAGACAGCTGCTTTTTGAGGAGAGGACAGTAGAAGAAGGACATAACAATAGCATTCAAGCATTTATTTGGTGTGAAATAATCAGGATTTGCAAGTGCAGGAGATTCTAAACTTGTCAAGGAGTGAAGAGACCTTTTATTATTCCTTCAGAAATAATAAGACCCTCTCTTCCCATTGGTTCATTTTGGAAAATACCACAGAACCTGTCCCTTCCTGGTATGCTCTTATCTGTGACTTTGTACTGCCTGGCATCCCCAAGGGGCTTTGACAGAAACCCCATGGTTACAATGACCTTGTGATATGATATGTATGTTCATATGATATGCATGTAAGTTCAACACTTAAACACTATCTGCTAGACCTGCTCAGAGTTTATGCCCAATGGTTTTATTCTAAACCATCCATGTGAAATTCTTCAGATCAGCCTTGCCTACAGAAGTTGGAATTCCTGGGAATTTTGCATCGATAAGTCTTTAGAAATGCCCCATCACTAGAGATAATTTTTTTGTTTTGTTTTATTTTGCTTAGTTAGTTGATTGGTTCATTGGGTTTAGGGGTAGGGTGTAGTATTTCTTTCTGTCTTTTTATCTTTCTTTTCATGGTTATTTATTCTTCTCTTATACATTACTTCTGAGCAAACTGCTTTTTCCTCCCCTCTCCCAGTCCCCCTAACCTCCCTTCTCCTCCAAGATCCACTCCTCCTCCCTTCAGAAAGAGCAGGCCTCCCAGGGATATCAACTAAATATGTAGTAACAATAAAACTAGTCACATACCCTCATATCAAGACTGGACAAGGTAACCCAGTAGGAGAAAGAAGATCCCCAAAAAGCAAAGAGTCAGACACACCTACTTCCACTGTTAGGAGTCCCAAAAGAATACTAGTACTTAGGAGGGAGTAGTAGATGGATCTCTGAGTTCAAGGCCAGCCTAGTCTACAAAGCGAGTTCCAGGATAGCTGAGACTACACAGAGAGACCCTGTCTCCAACACACAAACAAGCCAAAAACAAACAGCAATAAAAGTGAAAATATGTGTGTTTTTAATAACTGAGGGTGGTAAGTTTTTGTAAAATATTTCTTTTGAAAAGAATGCCCACTGGGAAAATTATATCGCATACTATATCACAAGACCTTGTACCTGGACAAGGAAGATAAGTGGGCCAAAGGGAAGACCCCAGTGTCTACTTTCCTTTTGCTTTAGTGGAGTGCCTACAACCAGGGCATCTGCATAGTAAGTTTCAATATTCACTGAAACACAGCTCACTCCCTCACATGTGAATAATAGGGCGAGAGAAAGGAAGATACATTCCTGAGCCTTTTGCTCCCATGCGATCATTGCAATTACCTCTCCACTGTCAGTGCCAGCTACCATTCAAGGACGGACTGCAACATCACTGATTCTGTTTTCTCAATGCCACATGGCGAGCTCACTGGCTCTGGTCCTGGACTTCACTGCTTCTTTCAGCTCCTTAACCTGAACATCATCAATACCCGATCTTTTGATCCTGAGTAACCAGGAGTTATATACAATAGGTGTCGCCATGGTTTATTAATCACAGTGATATTATTAATATACTAATAACTGGGTTAAAGCACTATCAAATTGCAGATACCATAGGTATGGATTACTTGGGGAATGAGGACAGAAAATGGTCAACTACAATGAAAAAGAAGAATTTAAGTTTTCTTCTGGTGTAGGACTCCCCAAGACATGCATTGTGCTTGTATTATCTCCAAAGAAAAGATGAACTATGTATCAAATCTTTTCCAAGTTAATTTTTAATCCTCTAACTCTTGTGGTATCATTTAGAGGACAGTTTAGGCTACTTTCCCAGACCATTATTAATCTATGCCTGTATTCACCAAGGGCAGCAGACCCCTGCTTCCCTGTGCTTAGGAATTGCAGAGTCGGAAATTAAAGTGGCCTCTTGATACCCTAAAGCAGTCCCAAAGTACTCTCAAAATGACTGTGCATCCCTGGTATGATCTACTCCATGGTGATGCCCTGGTCACAGCCTTCTACTTACTTATTAAAAGATGATGTTTGCCTAAGTAACAGTGATCGAGGCTGGTTACTCTCCAGGGCAAATTGGAAAACATAATGAACATTGGATTCAACGAAGGTTGAATGGCAGGACCCCAGCCCTGCACCTCCCTTGGGATAATGAAACACAATGCTATTTCTCCCCCTCATTTGTGTGGGATCTCATTACAGGCACTGCCTACATGCTTGAGGTTTATGTGGGTCTCCTGAGGACAAGCCTGAGGTGTTGAGATGTGCCTTATTATCAAGATTTATGCTCATTGAAAAAAAAAAGTCTTCCATTCTACGTCCATGTATGCTCTTATATTTTCAGACTCTGGCGTGATGCTTCTTCATCCACTCAACAAAAGAAAAGCATTATCGGCCAGCTGGGGGAATAAGCCTCAAGCCATTAACCAGCCAGTCATGTCTTCCTAAGGAAATGTTTTAGATTCTCATCATTACTGCTACTATTAGGGATTAGAAAAAGCTTAACATCTGCTCCTGGGGTTGTCTCAGGGTCTCTGACACAGTTGCCTAACTTGGGGATGATAGAACAATGAATAGTATACTGGGGACCATACCTGATAGTGTGGGAGTCATTTCTATGAGATGGTATGGCTAGATGACATAGTTCCCAATGTCCTGTCAATGAAGTGGTGCCCACATTAGACTAGCAGCCTTCTAAAAGTGACACTGCAAAGCAGAGAGTGTTTGCCATGGCTCATCAAGCCCAGCACACCATGATACCACCTTCTAACCCTATGATTGGCACATTGACTGCCAACTGCATCCGCGTGCTCTAACTATTAGCTGTTATTAAATGCATTGCAGAAAAGTTGGTAAGCCATTGGCCGATCTCATTGTTTTACATTTGTGGGGGCTACTTTTGGCTGTCAACTTAACTATATCTGAACTGAACTACAACCCAGAGATGAAAGGCATGCCTGTGAGGAATTTTCTTCTTGGTTTGAAGTGAGTGGATACACTTCTAGTCTGGACTTTTGAGGTAGGAAGAATCACTTCTGATCCAGATCTTTTGGGGGAAGAACAACAGACCTTTGATCTGGATCTCAGGGTTGGAGGACATATAATTTTTATCCAGATCTTGAGGCAAGATGATGCATACTTTCGATCCACATCTTAAGGTAGAAAGACACACCTTAATCTAGGCCATTCCTTCTGCTGGAAGTCTACATAAGAACATGGAAGAAGGAAGATTTTGCTCTCTGCCTGCTTGGCCTTGCCTTACTAGCACATCTGTTCCTTCACTAGCACCAGGGCCTCTTCTTTGGAATTCCAGTGTAGACAGAAAACAAGCTGAGACCTGTGGAATTTGCATTCACAGCTAGCCATTGACACACACACACACACACACACACACACACACACACACACACACACACGAATGAAGAGGAATAGGGGAAGAGAGGGATTCATTCCAGAAGTTCTGTGGCCCTAGAGAACACTGACTAATGCAACATTTAAGGGGGTTAACTGGATAATTCCTGATAATTCATCTGCTGAAAATGACCGCCATTTCTATTTGCTCTATTAAGTTGACCATGGGGAGGTTTCTCCTCTTTTGCCAGTTGGAATTGGATCCCAGAAACGATGTGAACCGGCCTTGGTGTCTTTCCTTTGAAGTAAAAAAGCCCTACTCCAACCCAACGGCTTGCAGTTCTCACACATCCTTATGTGTGTGAACTCATGTTGAGCCACCTCTTCTGAGTTCATGTGAAGACAGGTCACACATTTCCTCAGTAGTTCACACAGTAGGCATCAGAGTAGCCACCGTCAGTGGGGCTGAACATATTCTGTCCTAGTCTCGGAGTTTTCTCTCCCACAGTCAGGGAATTAGGACAGGAGAGGTAGGACTTCAGTAGGGGCAATTGTGTGTCTGTAGGATCTCCTTCTGAGATCCATGATGGACATCCCCAAGGGAGTCTGTAACACAAACCCTGAGCCCGGAAGCTGTGGTAGGTTGAAATAGACTGTGTCAGGAGATGTGGCTGTGAGCTAATGTTATCCAAGCAAGATGGCTGGCAGTAATACCCTTGCAAGGCTCCATGAACAGATTCAGAAATTGGATACTTTTTTTTTTTTTGATGGAGAGATGGCTATAAGGAGAGAGAGGAAAGACAACAAGAGCATAATTACAAAGACGCAAAGGCATGGATGCTCCCCTGCCAAGCTCTGGGGCTGCTTCCCCACCAATCTATTGTCACCTGTGCCTTTCTTATTTCTCCACACTGAGACACAACACCGGTGCTCACCAGCATAGGGAGAATCTCAGTGAGGGAGGCAGCTGGAGAACTTTAAACTGTCAGGGATCCTGCAAGGACACCTATCAGGAGAACCCCCCCCCATCCCTGCACTGATGCCAGGACCATCATGCACTGGGTTGACTTCTACAGTTCCAGACATAGTTAAAGTCCATAACTCTCAATAGAGCCTTAAGCTTGAAACTGCCCTGAGCCTTTTTGTTTTGTGCAATCTAAAGGATATATTTGATCACTTCTGTTCATTATTATCAAAAGGGGGGGGGGAGTTACTTTCAAGTCTGGTGTGGCTAGGGGCAAGAGTCAATAAAAAGAAGAGGACCCCTGAGGTTGGTGACACACATGTGTCTGTATATACTTGTAATTTTCTGCTCCAGAATTTCCTTTCCTTGCCAGAGCCAAGCAGCTTCCTGTGTTGTCCACTCAGCCAACTTGGCTTTCATATCAGATAGAGATCTGGCTGCCTTCTTGTTTTGCACAATTAAACCATCACCAGGCTTGCCGGGTGCTTTTATTTCATATTAACAACACATCTCAGAAAACCCCAGCCCATTCTCATTTCATATTTTATTTATTCTGTAGACCGCTATTCAATAAGCCTTTTATTTCTTAGAGAAAATATCTCAGGTTCAGAAGGTATAATTTGTAAAACTCGGGTATATGCTGGAGACACTGAATATATCAAAAGGATGCAGAGGTGTTGAGATTCGGTCTTTTCTTATCTATTGTAATGCTAAGTTTAGGTCCCCAAGTCCTAGCTGTCCCAGAGATGGACGTCCTCACATAGACCTTGCCCCTGAATTATTTCTGATTGATAAATAAAGATGCCAACACCCAACAGCTGGACAGAAGAGACATAGATGCGGGTTAGGTTAGGTTTGGGGTCAGAGGAGAACTAGGAGGAAAGGGTGCAGGAGGAGGAAAAAGCCACCATGGGTTAGGAGAGCCATAAAAACATGACCCTGAGGGCTGGCCAATTGGCATTAAGAGCAGCACAGATGCAAAAATAGTAAGTTATTACTCATGGTTATTGATAAGAAAGTAGATCCTAATGACATGGAGGATAGGCAGCTACCCAACTCTCGTGCTGTTTAAGGCTTATTGTAAATATAAAGGCCGTGTGTGTGTGTGTGTGTGTGTGTGTGTGTGTGTGTGTGTGTGTGTGTGTGTTATCCAGGAACTAAAGGGTCAAAGGTGAGATAGAAACCCCTAGTTGGGATGAAAATTTTCTACAACACAGAAGCTCAGATATTAATCAAACCTCCATGGTTTGGCTTAATGGGCTCTTCATGGTTCATGCACCACTTCCTTAAAATAGGGGCACAATATGGACTAAGAAAATGGCTTAGCAAGAACTCCCAGTGAACAGGATTGCTGGGGAGGAGGGTGGTAATGGGGGGAAGATGGGGAGGGGAACATCTGTATGGAAGAGGAGGGGGAGGGGTTAGGGGATGTTAGCCCGGAAACCGGGAAGGGGAATAACAATCGAAATGTAAATAAGAAATACCCAAGTTAATAAAGATGGAAAAAAATAAATGAGATAATAAAAAAAAAAGAAAATGGCTTAGGTAAACTGCATGTCACAGAAACATGGGGACCTGATTTCAATCCCTAGCACCCAAGTAAAAAATCAGGTATAGCAGCAGGTACCTACAATCTCAGTACCAAGGAATCACAGACAGAAAGAGCTTTCCCAGCCATCTGGCCAATCCTAATTGGTGTTCTCTCTGAACTCCAGATTCAGTGAGAGACCCTGACTCAAAATGTAAGGTGGAAAGCTACTGAAGATTCCAGCTCCTAACATCTGGCCTCAGTATGCACACGGATACACACATGCATGTGCACCAATGCACAAACACTCACACGATGGGAGTACAAATTACCAGATGATGATATGGGTAAGAATTTGTAGAGGATTTAAATGATCCCTCCAAGAACAGGTGCCACAAGGACAGTTGATTTCATGGAATGCTATTCATGGGACAGCTCTATGAAGAATGGGACTCACTGGCCTCTGCAGATACCATGGCCAAGATTTGTGATTTGGAAATTTTACATGCTTGTACTTGCTCTCACCCTTTATCTTTCCAGTTAAACCAGCTACCCCTGCAGGGGACAACAACGACTACAGTCATCTTTAGGCTTTGCGAACTGAAAGTGACTCTACCCTTACTCAAATCCTGAGACCACTGAGACTTACTTGACTCTGCCACTTAAGTTTCCATAATTGACAGGTGAAACTACCAATCCTTGCTCCTATAAAAAGAAGTTTGCTTACTGCCTATGGCCAAGTGCAGAATCCCTTGGAAGTCAGGGACTAATCCAAGACAGAAGTAAATAAGCTCACTAGCAGCATCAGACCTACAGGAGACACTTTTAACCCCTTCAGGAAACAAGTCAGGGGAAAAGGGTAGAAAGACATAACTGAGATATTCTGTTCAAAAGCTACCAGTCTAGCTTTCCCTGTGCAGTTTTGTAAGTTGATTGTCAGGCTTATGGTGTGTCGTTTAGCTAGAACTTGTAGAATATGAAGAGAGAATTCAAAGAAGTAATTTGCTTTTCCTTCAAGTCACAAGGCTCTGCTGTCACAGGCTGGGACTCACATTAGATATGCTCCTGTGTTTACTGGCTTATTACTAGAGCAAGAAGACTAACGGTCACCTGTCTCATGCTTGTAGACATAGCATATGATGAACTCCAACCGTGTGGCAAAATGATAGCTTCCACTGTTTGAAATTGTTGGAAAATATGTAGGAAGGCGTCTTCTTGTATGCATACAATGAACTACTGATGAGCCATATTAGACATCCCCAATTCCCACCATGTACCTAGAGTCTCCAAGACCAAAGGAATGACGACGGTCCTAAGGTCCTTATCCAAACACACCTGGGGACAATTCTCCAACTGTGAATAGAACCCTTAAGAGGAGATAGGAGGGGAACATAACATCATGAACATAAATACCATATTTCTGATCATTCTGGTCTACAACACTGCTCGAAGCCCAGGTTCACAGGCCAAGTTCAGCACTTTACATGAATGATGACAAAGTTCAAAGAGATGCAGTGACTTGACCAGGAACATCTGATGAGCTAACCCCAAGTCTACACAATGATATTCACGGATCTGCTAGCAGACTTAAGTGCTGCTGACTCGTCCTCTGATGGCATACATGGGAGAAACTGCTGAATAGGGAGAAAGGGATACTTGGGAGAGAGATGATCAAGACAACTCCTCCCATAAATCATATGGAAATGTGGGTGTGCATCAGGATGATGATCTCCCTGTGAAGAAACTGAGTCAAGATCACCCCTCCTGATAAGAGGACTGAGTTTCTCCAGTATGTCTGTTATCTCTCCTGGTGTTTACCTTAGTATTTCCTTCTCCAGACCATCCTTCTTTAAATGCAAACATTTTCAGTATTTAATTGCTAAATATGCTTGCATTTCATAAATGAAGAAAGATGGAAATAAATAGAATAAGAGGGAAAGTCAGATTTGGTAAAAGGAGGAAGGAAAAATATTACAACCAAGTAATGGAATGAAATCCATGGTTTTATTTCCATTTTCTTAATGCTATAATCAGTGTCATCTTTTACTACTTGATATCAAGAGGTAAATTTTCCAGTGATAGCCACAGATTAGTACATCTAATATGAAAGAAACTGCATTGGAAAGTCCCAGTGGTGATCTGACAAGGCACATTTGGTTCAAGGCAAAGTTGTTCCAAGCCAAATGGTAGTTGCCTGGAGGACTGTGTCAAACATGCTGAGTCTATGAGAGATGCTATAGTCACATCAGCAAATGATCCTGTCCTGGGAAGACCCTGCACTCTAAGCTGCATTGACTCCTGAGTGTGTAGAAATGTGTTATTTACAACTGGTTCAGGCTTAGTTTGCATCAATCCAGTTCTCTGTCGTCAGAGTGTTTGAAGGACATAAGGTAGGAAAGAAGCAATATTGAAAACAAAAACACGCTTCATGCTGAGAAACACCTGTCAAGGGTAAGGGATCTGAGTACTGGACGGTATGAAGATATTTAAAAGCCCAAAGGACTAAGAAAACCATATGGCCCCACACAAACTCAGTAGGAAAAGAATCCTATCCTCTACTGCACCTATGAAAATCCTAGACTCTCCACTACTTCTTACTTTGTTTCTTCAACACACTTCTGTAATTATTTTAGGATGCAAATATTACAAGCCAAAATAAGACTGCGTTAACTGGTATCCCCCCATGAGTATTCAGACTATGTGTTGAACAAGGTCAACACTCTCAAAACACTGTGTTCTAGCTCTTTCTCCACTTCTGTGACAACATATTCATTCATCTTGGCACACATTTCTCTGTCTGACAAGTGCACAGAGTGTTCATTCTCCTTCCCCTCAAAGAGTTCCTTCTCTCTAACACATACTGCATAAAAGAGAAAATGTTGCCAAACACTGAGGAAGTCCCCTGAGTTCCTTCCTAAGACAGGCAAAAGGGAAAATTGCACAGACAGGTTCTGGGGGGCTCAGAAGAGACCAACCAGAGCCATTGCATGATGCAAAGACCATGACTGGCTTCTCCATGAAAAATGCACAACCATTCATCACCCAAGAATAGAGAAGGGTGATGGGAAGACTTAGCCTCTATGGTTTATCAGGACAATAAGAGTAAATGGCAATTATCAATACTGATTTTGTGAGTCTCTTAAAAGAAAAAAAATAGTACAAAGAATTAGAGTAAAATATACTATGCTGAAGAAAAAAATAACATCAGCAAATAATCAAAACTTGGTTTTGTCCAGGACTTAATTGAGTTAAAACTGGTATAGAATATTATAGACCTATAACCCGCATGGAATGTTCAATGTATAAAATATAAATAGCCAGGGGCCTATGAATGTTTCTTCATTCCTTCACCAAAGAGGCTCTAGAATAAAGTTTGAATATTAAAAAGCAGCATCCTATTACCTTTTTCCTATAGGTGCAAATTGTAGAATCACTCCAAAATTCAGACATTCAACAGCTATTAATGCGCATGTGACACAGGGTTCAGCCCTTGTATTATTCATGAGAAATTTATCCATAACCCTATGTGGAAGATGGCCTGGAGCCTGCCAAGTGAGCCACAGATTAATCAGCAATCATAATATGAGGTGATGTGTGAGCACCTCTCACTAAAGGATTTGGCCTATTAGGAAGATGGAGATGAGCAGGATGAGCTTCTTTGAGGAGGACAGATGTTCTGATCCCTGAATACTGAGTACTATCTGATGAATAAGGAGAAGCATCTTTTCCAGGCAGAGGCATGTGCCTGAAATGAATAGAGTGAGTAGAACAGTCAAGGCTGCATAGAATGAAGGGAAAGAGGCAGATACAATGGGAGACTGATTTATAGAGTTTGGGAACATCCAAAAATCACATGGCCTTAGGGATCTTATTCAAAAATCGATAGATGAGGATGTCATAAATTAAGGGCATTGAGTGAAAGCATGTTATAAGGTTTATGGGTAGAAACAACCATTCTGTCTTGTGGAAAAGAGATTGGAAACTGGAGTTGCTCTATCTTGGTAGATCACATAGAAAGTTTTAGTGTAGTCTAGGTGATTCTAAACAAGGATACGCAATGGAGAAAGCAGGAATTAACTTCATCAGCATCTCACCAGATTGGAGAAAGGAGGACGTGTCGGTGATTACTGTCAGTTTGTTGAAACATCATGAGAAACACTGAAGAAGAAAGTGTGTTAAGAAGGAAAGAAAGGTGGCTGGAGAGTAGTCTTAGCAGCAGTCAAGAGCCAGTATTACTTTTGGTGAGAACCAAAGTCAGTTACCAGCACCCACATTAGGTGGCTCACAACCACCTGTAACTCAGCTTTGGGGGACCTGATGCCTCTGATCCCATAGTTAATCACATGCACATACCCATCCATGAGCACACACATGATTAAAATAAAAACTCTTCAAAAAAGAATAAAGAAAATATGGCAGATGTAGGATGCCCTCGTACAGAGTTTAAATAAGACGAGATGTCCACTCAGTTTGGTGACATGAAGTATGTCATCAATGACTGTCAACAAGTAAGTTTCTTTTGGGTGGTGGAACCTGAAGCCCTACTATAATGAGCTGCCAAGTGACCAGGAGACAGTGGGAGTTTGTAGCTCCAATAGACAGAGGGGCTTCTTACCTTTGACGCTGCTGAGTCTTGGGGCTGGATGACTTTTTCTTGTTTTCTTAGGTATGTGAGATGTTTATCAGTATCTCTGACCTCTGCATGCCTCATCTCTACAATAACGGTGTAAGTTACAGCAATCAAAAACATCTCTAGAATATCAAGGTCTCTGGGAGGAAACTTCTCTCCCACTATTGAAGTAATTAACTAGAAAGCAAGAAGGAGGCTCCAAAGAAAATTAATGTTTATATTCTTAAGGCTTAGAATATGGTGATAAGAATATGGCTGAGGCAGAGCTTCCAGGGACTAAGCCACTACCCAAAGATTATACATGGACTGACCCTGGGCTCCAACCTCATAGGTAGCAATGAATAGCCTAGTAAGATCACCAGTGGAAGGGGAAGCCCTTGGTCCTGCCAAGACTGAACCCCCAGTGAACATGATTGTTGGGGGGAGGGTGGTAATGGGGGGAGGATGGGGAGGGGAACACCCATATAGAAGGGGAGGGGAGGAGTTAGGGGGATGTTGGCCCTGGAAACCGGGAAAGGGAATGACAATCGAAATGTAAATAAGAAATACCCAAGTTAATAAAGATAAAAAAAAAAATAAAAAATAATAAAAGAATATGGTTAAGGCAAAAAAAAAAAAAAAAAAAAAAGATGACAAAAAGAGACCACATTCCATCTGAAAAAACTAGAAGTGTATAAGCGTCTAAAGGAAAGTCTTAACCTCTGAGCGCAGTAGGAACAGGGCCACTAATCACCTAGTCCTGTAGAGCATCACCTAGTCCTGTAGAGCATCACCTAGTCCTATAGAACATCGCCTAACCAAGGAAAATCTTCATCACCCAAAGGGCAAGAGCTTTCCCAGACCAGCACTGAAAGGAAGAACTTGTGGGTTATGGTTAGGTACAAGGAGAAACTGGAATGGCCTGGAATCCAGGTTGTGTTGGCATCACAGACAGATGGTCTGTGATTATGATCATTTTCTAACATGTAAAAACATACATGTTGGGAACAGGATATGACCCAGTAGTTAATGCCTTTGACAATGGGGACTGAGTTCTCATTACCTGAACCCACATAAACCCACATAAACACAAATGAACCCATAAACACAGATAGGGTACATCTGTGTTCCCAGGGCTCCTATTATAAATAAGAGTGAAAGACAGAGGATTCCCAGAAGCTCTTACCCAGCTATGATGGTTACGTCTCAAGATCATTTTTGCCCTCTCCTCCTCTTCTTTATATTTCATCATAAAATACAAATAATTATGAATCTATGCTATGTATTTGAAAAAACAATCGATACTTAATGTTCTGAGCCTACTTTATTTTGCTTAACATAGTGAGGGGTGGGTGAAAAGGAGGGTAATAGGTTACATGTGATATGAAAGTATATCTAAGAACTATTTGGAAGAAAGAAAATACCAACCAGAACTAGGCAAAGGCAGAGAGGGTAGGTGAGGATGGTATGAATTAAAATGAAGTATAATTTCACACATGTGTGAAAATGCTATGATGAAACCCAGTACTTTTACATTAGCTTAATTTTTAATACCAAAATTAAACATCAAGAAACATTATATACATGTATGGATGATTCAAAGACTAACTTTCTCCTTGTAAAGCTCATCAAGTTACCATAAACAATAAATAAAAATCACAAAGTGTATAACTCTTTCACTGACCATTTTGCATTCAGGATTGACTCAACAAATAATTGGGTCTAGAGCATATGTCCAGTCAGTCACATTAAAATAAGAAATGGGGCAAGGCTTGAAAAACCTGGGCAGGTAGTGATTTAAGTGGTGGACATTTTGAACTCACTAAATATGCAAAATGACTCTGTCGTGCAATTGGGCAGTAACGTTAACAAAACTGAAACGTGTTAAATGGATCTTTTAATTGCTTCAGATGGAGTCAGATGGTGGTGAACACAGAACGCAATCTATTGCTGCGCTTTTGGCAAGAGACCGTGCGTTCTGGTTATTCATGGCCTCCTCAAAAAGACCAGAGTTCATAAAGTGTGAGGGCTGTTATTGATGGTGGCATGATTATATGTGTCTTACTGCACAGATATATCAGCCTGGCATTTCCCTACTTACTCTGGGAATTTTATAAGGTACAATTCAATGCCATTCTTGCTTGGTGAATAATTTTAATTTGTGCATCCCGAATGATAGATTTGTGAACGTTAGCGACGGCAGAGAGCCATCACTCATCCTCTCCCCCCTGCTGCTGCTGGCTCGCTCCCTCTGCCCAATCATCTATCCGATGTTCTCACCAATACAACTTAAAATATCTCACGCTGGAAGACTTGCCTGTGCCTTTAATAAAATGTGTGATCAAACAGAAGGAAGAGTCTTCCAATATAATATCTTATTCCCATTTTACCAAGCCAAATAACATCATACAATATCATATTTTTAACTCTATAATCATTCTGTATCCAGAATGATGGATTTCATCACCAGCCCCCTTCACAACAGAAACAACCGACACCCTTTTGGCCAGCTATGTTAAAAGTGTTGGTTTGGGCTTATTTTTCTTGATTATTTTGTTTGACTGATTTAAAATAAAAATGAAAGAATTTTTCAAATGTCATCAAGTGTTCAGGAAATAGCTGCTCAGAATGTCCTGTAAAATCATAAAACTATAGGCACAACCTCTTGTCATCCTGGAATCAAATGTGAACTCAACAGTGTTTATTTGTATTATAAATAAAAAATTGTTTCTCAAAAATTTTTACACAGATGAGGTTTTCATACATATTTTGCTTGAGTTCATTCCCCACCTTCTCCTTCCCTCTTATGTTCTTCCAATCTCTTCCTTCTCCATTGGACTGGCCCTCTTTGCTCTCAGTATTTCTTCCTTAACTTATCCCAGTGAGAAAGACCACCATCAAGAAATTAAATAACAATGTTGTTCGAGACGCTATGTCCTTATAAACTGCTGATAGAGTATAAGCTTTTGTGTCCACTATAGACATCAGCATATAGGTATCTCAAAAACAATAAATAAATAAATAATGGAGCAGGCATATACACAAAGGCCTCTACATCCCACTAAAGAGAACTGGCAAATTCTTTGTCACTGTTTACAAAGATAAAGATGCAGACTCCTCACACATTCTGTAATCTACAAATTAGGAGAATTGCACCTCATATGAGGATCCTGAAATATAAACATTAGATTTCTAAACGGAAAGAGAGGCAAGAACTTGTAGTAAGTATCATGTTTTTGAAATTGGGTGGTTCTGGAGGCATTTTCTATCATAATTATTTCCCTGGGTATGTGATTGCTTTTTGTAGTTAAAGAGTAGCTTAATGTAGTCACTTCATAGACATTATACACAAGTTCTGTAGGTTCCAAACACTTGGAGGAGATTTTTGTTTTAGAAATCTCTGAAGGAAGGGTCTATTGTCTCTGTTTCATATCATTAACAAAAATAGGATAGATACTTTGTAATTTGTGCCTGCAGTCTGGAAAGGATGTGAGAGAAAATGGAGCAAACAGCAAAACAGTCACATGAGCTTGTTTGTGGCAACTGTGATATATGTATAACACACACACACACACACACACACACACACACACACACACACACACCCCATATATATGTATATGACCTAGACAAAATGAAGCCAGGACCAAAATGAAACCAAACATAGTGGCTTCATCCTATTTACGCTGCTACTCATGAGACTCAATGAACAACTCACTCACCTTCTCAGTGGGGATAAAACTCAGCCCTTATCCAATACAACATCTGACTTCTTACCTCCTTTAACTTTCACTAGCAAGACTTTGTCCTGCTCCTTTAGACCTGAAGTTTCTGCCATTGGGCCGTCTCTGCCTCTGCCCAGACTCTAGATGTTCCTCCTCCTTGACAACAAGAAAATCAGCTGTCTCAGTTAGCAACAGCTGAAGTTCAATGATGTCTCTGTGAAAAGGTACTGTGGTGTGTTGAGCCTACTCTGCCCCACCAGATCTCATAGGCACAAGCCCTCAAGGGTTGGGAAGGAAAACAGCCATCGCAATGATGGCGGAATTTAGGTCATGTTACATTGCTGAAATACAACACAGTAAAGGATCCTTCAGGTGTAACAGTTACAGGTAATGGAGGGAAACAGAGATAGGACTGCGTCAAGATTGCCAAAGGACAAAGGAGTATTTAAAAAGAATCATACTTGAGGAAAACTTTTCACATGTCAGAACAACCTACTAAAATGGACTTAGGAAATTGATGAACAAAACAATCTGGTAATACTTAAATCTTCCATGATCATTTCAAACATTCCAAGTAATAGATTGAACCAGTATGTAATTTTACTGAAACTTGGCAAGTAGAATCAGAAATGTCTCCTCCTCCAAATACAAACAAGAGAAAGAAATTATTTAAGTAAGTCACGTTCCTAGTTTTACATAGTTATAAATGCTTCAAGCATGCTTTATGATAGTAAATAAATGTAAGAGTCTGGGTTACAGGATCTAGTCCTATTGGAGAACTTATTATTTTATTGCTAGATTCCATAACCAGACTAAGGATGCTTACTTAAAATTTCAGTGAAAATGGGAGGGTAAAATGTAATAGTGATATGGGGGCTTGAATTGTCTTTAATCTTGAAGTTCAAAGTTGAAGATAAGATTTGATTTGTTGATTTAATTTATTAAAATTTTTATTTTATTGTATGTGTGTGAATATTTTGCCTATGCATATATCTGTGCACCATGTTAGCGTCTGATGCCTTCCAGAGGATGTTGGATTCCCTGGAACTGGAGTTTCAAGTGGTTGTTAAACCACTATGTATATTCTGGGAATCAAACCCAAGTTCTCTGGAACAGCAGTCAGTTGCTTTTAACCACTGAACCATGACTTCAGCTCACTGGTTTGCCAGTGTGTGTGTGTGTGTGTGTGTGTGTGTGTGTGTGTGTGTGTGTGTGTGTGTGTGTGTGCGTGCGTGCGTATGTGTGTGTCTGTCTGTCTGTCTGTCTGTGTCTGTGTGTGTACCTGTGTGTGTATGTGTGTGTATGTGTGCATTTCATTTCAGTTGCACTCCAAGTCCCAAGATTAAAATATTTAAAGCATGATGTAACTGGCCTCCATACTGCCTCTCACTATTGATAATCATTGATTCCTAAAGCCTCACAGTCCGTGTATACAAAGTACATGCACATGCACTCATGCATGTGTCCACACACATACATAAACTCATACATGCACACATGCATACACGTGTGTGTGTGTACACATGCACATATGCACGTGAACACACACACACACACACACACACACACACACCTCCCCTAACTCCATTCACTGACTGAACCATTACTTAATCAAGGGTGGGAAAAGGGAAAGCACCAGCCTAGTACAAACACTCAGAATTAGATTCCCATGAAAACCAAACAAAAAGGCAATAGAAGAAGGAAGTGGGAGATATTAAATTTTTCATTAGATCCATCACACCAAAGCTGTTAGACTTTGGGCTGGGAAAGAATGCTCTTGCTGACCCATCATGAGTCCATTCAACAAATAAACTTAGTAAACACACACACACACACACACACACACACACACACACACACACAAAATCATAATTTCAGGGGGCTTTGAAAACCTGCCCCAAAGACTTCTGTTGATGGTAGAAAAAGAAAAGAGTAATTGAGGAATCTTTGGTCACTTGGATTTTATTTAGACTTTCATGAATGACTTGTAGGAGTGGATAGATAGCCTTAGCCAGGATTACATTTGGTGATTTCACTAGCATTGAAACACCTGTTGGATGGGAATGCTTCTTAGTCACAGAGCACCAGGCTTGATACTGCTCTACTGAGCCAAAAATACTAATTGTAAAATTGTGTTGCATTGTAAACATTGCTACAATAAACAGTAAACCTTTTTTAGTCATTAGAATTGATAACTGCTCATTTATCTGTATATCCTCTATCTTTCTGAGCATCTACGTATCAACTATATCTATCTACCTATCAATCTACATGTCTTTTCATCTCCGGGATATTGTCTGCAAAATATTAAGTACTGAATAAATGAATGAAATGCCTTTAAAATAACAGACTAACTAGAGAATGATGATTCAATAAATTGACCAGATTAGTTAAAATTACAGGGAAGCAATAAATCCTTACAGTAGAGCATTTTATAGAATTAATCACTTAAAAAATAAGAGGCAAAAAAGGAGAACAGATTAGAAGTAGAAGTATTCAGAAGCCTTCCTGACAGATTTATAGACATGAAATGAAGAAGCACTAACTAGGTTTAGAGGAAATCAAGCCCCGGAGTAGAGGATATTACTTTTATTCTGGTGACAACTGATGTCACTAGTTTCTGAGAAGGAAAGATCTACCGTGAAGTTGGAAGAGTATACACAGAGAAACTATTCCACTGTTGATCAGAGGATTGTAGGTGATGTGACTGGATTATAGTTAAAAGGCAGGACCTTGTAATATATATATGCATGATTCCATGCATACCCTTACAGCCAATCCTTGATGTGGGTGAATCAGCTCCAAATGCATAGAGTTGCCCTTTTTGTGTGCCCAGAACAAGGGCTGTGTGAGCATTCAAACATCTTAGTCATACCATTTAACTTCCCAGTCACCAGCATATAGTCTATAGGAGCCATTTGTTTACATAACATCACAGACCTCACTTACAGTAGGTTTCATTTTTTCTCATATATAACATTTTTCTCAGTAGCTATCATTGGCTCTCACTGTTAATATGTCATCAGATTATTTTATTATATTTGTCATATTTGTTCATTTTCAAATAAAGTTGAGAAAGGAAAGGAATAGCAGGGGTAGATTTTAGCCTGTATCCTTCAGCACTGACTAATTTGCTAATTGAAGTGTTCGTTGTTGCACTTGTGATTGGGGGAGGGGAGTGCAAAATAGGCAACCAAGAGAGGAATATAATACTGTCAAACTGTTCACTCTCTCACAGTTGTCCGTCTAAATCTCGACCAAGATTTAGTCAAGCAAAGAGCTTGGTTAGCTTAAAGAGATCTAGATTTGAAAGACACCTAAAAAGAGAGCTTAAAGGCTTTATAGCCAATAACACTGTAATCCTCACTCTAGTAAGAGTGGGCAGTCTTAATACCACTGGGAAACAAAAGGCACAAATGAGACACACGGTTAGGAATGGATGACGAGGCTCTGAGCTGCACATAAAAACTGGCCAGGGATTTCATGAACCTATCCCCACCCAATGACACAGTGCCACTCTGAAAAGTAGATCCCCAGTAGTCGCTAAAAGCTGCTAGAGCCAGAGGTAAAATACGTTAGTTTAATAATGCATAGGTGTTTCTCATCTTCGGAATCTTGTATTTGAAATAGTAGAGAGAAAGAAAAGCCCAAAAATGCCAACATGGAATCAACAGTCAAGGCTCTCAGTCTTTGCTCTTCAAAAGTGAAAGAAGTGGAGATAGAAAGCTATAGGACAAGCTCTAAAGGTTAGACTTCTAGAAGGTAAGAAAGCTCAGCTCACTTCTGGAGTACAGCAGGATAAATCGAAGGACTTCCCCAAGACTTCTTTTGAAAACTGGTGTGTACAAAAGTATTTATACACCTAAATATATACACATACACATATGCATATATATGTATACATGTTATGTGTATGCACACATGTATATGTGTGTTTTTCGCTAAATATGTACATATAAATATATCTACTTACTTATAAATTTATATGTCTATAGTCACATGTATTTATTGAAAAGAACATCTTGTTGGTCAGGATAAGGACAGGTGCTTAGAAATTTTCACAAGTTTCCCCTGTCTTATGACTAGTTTTAGAATTTTTTATGTTCTTACTGGCTTTTTTTTCTCTTTTGTCATTCTGTGTGTGTGTGTGTGTGTGTGTGTGTGTGTGTGTGCGTGCGTGTGTGCGTGCGTGCGCACGCATGCGTACATGCATGCAATATTGTACACAGCACATGATGTAGGGGAGGTGGTCATGCTTTTCATCAGTAGGTGTTCTTATACACTGGAATAGACCCTGTAATGATTTGCCTCATCAGTCATTTCTTTCCTTCTTCCTGTGGGTTTTAACACGCAACTAATAGCAATAGAACATCAGTAGTGACTGTAACTAAACAATAATACAGATGTTAAACCTCGTCTTAACCCAGACAGCTTTGTGGTTACCAGAAGCTCCATCTCTATTCTTGGTTTGGTTTGGTTTGGTTTGATTTGGTTTGGTTTGGTTTGGTTTTTCAAGACAGAGTTTCTTTGTGCAGCCCTGGCTGGCATGGAACTCACTCTGTAGATAAGGCCTCAAAACTCAGAGATCTACCTACCTCTGACTCTCAAGTGCTGGGGTTAAAGGCACCTATCACCACCACCCAGCTCTCCTCTACTCTTAAAATGCGACAGAACATTTTGATCAAGGGCTGTCCATGAATGCACTGAGGATTGCAGAAGATTCGTTGTTGTCCAAGATTGAGTAGGAGTGGTTAGCAGATTTTATGCCCAGATCTTTTGATGTCAGATTCTTGTTCTTTACTGTGGCATTCACTGCCACCGCAGGACATCCAGATTGCTTGTTTCAAGAAAAAATAATGCCATTCACATTAACAAACAGATGTGAAATAGACTCCACTTCTGCAATCGATATATACTCAATCCATTCCTCACCCATTCCGCCTAACTGTTAAACACATGTACATGTTAATAACAGACAAACAGATGAATCGCGCTATCAATTCTGATGGCTATAAACTTCAAAAAATCAAAGGTGAAATGAATAACAGGGCTGAACCTAAGTGATCTGGTTTGACATTTCTGACGTATCTTCTCTTATCAAGTTGTAATCTCACCCTATTCTCAGAATCAGGAATGTGCCAAGGAAGTGCAGAACAACGCTGTAAAAGGACACACGCAAAAGAACTGAGCAAACATGTTTTCACAGATACTGTACAGAAGTACATGGCATGTAACTTATAAGTACACATGTGTCAGTTGCTTTGTTTTGTTCCTGGGACAAAACACCAAAAAAGCTTAAGGAGATCAGGGGTTATCTTGGCCCAGAATTTGAGGATACAGCTCATTGTGTAGATATGGTCTGTTGACAAAAGCATGGGGAGCTGCTCACAATAAGGAAAAAGAAAGTGAGAAATGTTGGCATTCGGTTAGCTTTCTCCCCACACCCCATCATTTTTATCTAGTCCAGGATCTCAGCCTATGAGATGATGTCATCCACATTCTGGGTAGGTTTTCTCAGCTTAGTTAAGTCTTTCTCAAAAAAAAAAAAATCATGTTTGTTTTGTCTGTTTCCATGGTGCTTTTAAATTTTGTCAACTTAACGATGAAGTTAAATGATCATTCAATTCAATTCTTAAAATAATTAATTGTAAAAGCCACACTAGGGAGATTGCACTTGGAGGATAACAGGTTTGCAACTAGCCTGGACTACACAGCATGACCCTTTTATATTCTTTTTTTAAAAAATAACATTTGGAGTCCTCATCATTAAATCTTCTTAAAGTTCATCCCTTGCCTTAGAGTTGAACAAATCTCCTTTGTGATAACTTGTTCTTGAGTAAAAATAGTGGTCAAATCAGTTAGCAAGATAGTTTACCTCTTTGTATCTTTGTACTGACTCTCTGTTTTTACATTCCTATAAAAAACAAATAAAAACAAACAAAAGAAAAGAACTAAGAACCAGTAGTCAGGTGGCCCATATGATTTTTCTGATTTGATTGAAAAGTCCTATGTCCCTTCAATGCCAGACTATTAATTTTTTTTAATATTTAGTTCTGTACATAGTAAATATTGTCTGCTATGCTTCCTTTTAAAATTCTTCACTTGTTTCTATTTCCTCACTAAGAAAGTCTATTTCAAAATGACTTTAGGCCGAAAGAGGTATGCATTCCATCAATCTTCCATCCACTCATCAATATTTAGTGACCACCTACCATATAGCATAGAACAGACATTACTTTGTATTGGGCGGCTGTAGTTATGAAAGAAAAAGAAGACAAATAGTGCTTTTCCTTTTAGAGCTTACATTCTAGTTATTTAGAAGTGAAACAGAGATCCAGTGAAATTAAGTATAGTTTCCTGATGTGCTCATGATAAAGATGGGATGGAATCTCTATGTTTTCAGAGGCATACTCTTCGTCACAGGGGCTGCTGTCACTGAATCCAAGCCATTTTAGAATGATGTCCTGGAAACCATGTATATATCTTACTTTCCCTTCAATCGCTGTGCATAAAACTCCATGACGAAAGTAACCAAAGGATGATGGCGATTTTTGTTTGGTTGGTTGCTTTGTTTTGGTTTTGGTTTTGGTTTTGGTTTTGGGGTGTTTTTTATTTTGGTTTTTGGTGTTTGGGGGTTTTGAGGGGTCACAGTTCAAGGTACGTCCATTGTGGCAGAGAAGTTGGTTCAGAAAGATCTAGATGTACCCATCATACCCACAATCAAAAGGAAGAGATCAGTAAGACAAATACTAGTGCAAAATCTCACGGTACCAGAAAGCAGAGAAGTAACCAACACTCCTGACCAGCTTTGACACCTGAAAACCACAGTAATAACCACCAGCATGAAGCAGTCATCCTAAGGGTGCAGTAGTGGCATGATTCCCGTGGCTGTAGTCAAGAACTTCCTAGTTTGACTTTAGAAGCTCCCAGCAATTGGGAAACTATGCCTGATACCTATTCAATTACTTGGGGCTGGTGAAGTCACAGATCTTTGAGGAGAACCTCCAACCATCACTTTACTAAACCAGCCAGCATAATCCCTAACTGCATTCTAGGCCTTCGTCCTTATATCCAGAGATAAAAGGTAGTACTCGCCCCTCATAAAGGTAACTTCTTTTTATAATAGACAGAGATCATTACAGAGAACCACGGCCAGCCAAAATGAAGAGTTGTAAAGTCTAGTTACAATGGGCACATCTGCGAACTATATCTGCATCTAAGGCTCAGGGAACAGAGTCGAAGTGAGAAAGATTGTGTCAGAGAATCAGTGACCTCCTAGTAACATCCGAATCTATACCTAAAAAGTCTCACCAACATGACTCTTTAAACATGAACTAAACAAGGACACCAATGGGCATGCCAGAGTGAGTAAGGGAAAGCCTCAACTCTATACAATGAAATACATACAACTAAGGAACATTGAAAGTGGGAGAAACAGCCTTCCCCAAGAGAAAGAACACTGATCTGGCTATCCAATACCAAATGGTCAGTCCTTTTAACATATATACAAGTAATATTATACAGAATGAGCACATTATATTTAGAAATATATTATATGCATATACATATAGACGTGTAAAAAGCCATGAATTTGAAAGAGAGCAGGAAGGGGTAGGTAACTGGAAAGGTTTGGAGGAAAGAAAGGGAGAGGAAAAATGAGAAATGATGTAATTATATTTTCAAACTGGAAACAAAATGAATGCCAGAGCTCAGCTCCAGGTTATACAATCTGGAAATTTTGCCCAAGAAATGGTCCTGCCCACAATTAAAATGGGTCTCCCTACATCAATTAACATAAGCAAGAGAATCCCTCACATAGGCTTACCTTAGTTTAAATAATCCCACCCAAATGTACCCAGAGGCCTGTCTCCTGTGAAAGTCTAGATTCCATCAAGTTGACACTGTGATACTGTACGTAAGGAACCTTACAAAATCATTAACTGTAAACCAGCATGATACCATGTTAGCACTCTGCTAGGTGAATGTTGGGATGGGGTGGGAGCTGATTAGGAAAGTAAGAAAAGAAAAACCAAAATGTTAAAACATAAATTTTAATATACAGAAGAACATTGTCATTGTCTCTTGCTTGTTGTATCAATATCAAGAGCTGACTTACCAAGCTACTACTGGAAATGTCCTCCCAGTATCCTGACAGCTTTTGGCTGATAATACCAGCTTTATGCTAAAGAAATTGACAACATTCCAGGATTTCTGTCCCACCCTTGTTTTTTGAGTATGTAAAGAAAGAACATGAAAATTTTGGTTCTATATTATTAACTCACCTAAATAATCTGAAACAGAAAAATAATCATAGAAAGTCTCTAAGACCAGTGATATGTGTAGATGCTTGATGGACAAGCCTGACGACCCCTGAAAATTCAACCCCCAGAATACAAGTAAAGGAAGCAGGAAAGAACTGGCTCCCAGAAGTGGTCTTCTGTCCTGGATGCTCCTAGTCCTGTATAGGCAACTCCCTCTCCTTCCCCCTCCACCACCTTCCCCCCCTTACTCCCCCTCCCCCTCTTCCCCTCCTCCACTCCCATCTCTCTCCTTCTCCCTTTTCCCCCTTACCCCCTCTGATGTCTATGTGTCTGGGCATAACAACAATAATAACAAAATATTTAACATTCTAAAAACAATCTCTGAAAAATTTAAGCTGTGTCAACTGTCCAATAAAGAAAAGCAGAAAGGAAGAGTTCCTTTCAGGGTCTGCATCTGGGTGACATTATTTTTTGCACACTTGGTGCATCCAACTCAAACTACGAATTTAAGATTTTCTAATGGAAATCTTCCCTCCAGTGGTCAAGGAGGCTGGCAGCCAGAATCACTGGGATCAAATGTTCCTCTCCACAGAAGGTGCTACAACACAAGCCCAAGGAAGCACTGGCCAGGGTGGGAGAGGTGCCTGATCATTTCTGCTATCTCAGATGAATAATGAGTTCTCTATCCCAGAGCATGTAAGGCTCAGTTATAAGCAAGCAAATTCAAAATAAATGACCTGGCAGATCTCCCATTTACCATCATTGCCTGAGAACTTTAAAATCCAAACACTTCAGAGGCAGCCATTTTCAATCCTTTGTTATCATCTTGCAGATTGTTTCCAGACACTAACTGATTTTTGCACTATTTCCATAGCATTACAGTTGAAAATGTGCACAAGACCATTTGCAGAGAACTTTGCTTTAGGTACTATTAGCTAGCATCACTGTTAAAGTGTTTCTTTTCTAGCGAGCTCTTATTATGAAATGGGATGGCATTGTCGTAGGAAATCAAGCCAACCCTCATTTTCTCCAGCGTAGAATGGCCAAGAGAGGTGAATAACCAGATGCTGAGAACAAAGTATGTATATCAAGAATGAGTGCTTGAGTAATGAGCTGCCTGCGAGCTTCTGAACCAGTCTCTGCGTCAGGGAAAGGAGAAAAAGGAAGAAGAAAGGGAATTCTGTCTATGCTGGATTGGTAGTTATTGAATGTAGCTGTCAATCAGAGATATTCAGCCTGGGTCTCCAATCAGATTGGAGAGATACATAAGAAGCAAGCTAGAGGGCATTTGAAATAGCAAAATTACAGCGGAATGTCAGCCAACAATGACTAAATCCTCAAAGTCGATGGACTTCTCCATTAGCCAGCTAGAGTTTAATGCTTCTGAGGTAACTATAGAGTTTTCTGAAGAAGAAGCATACCCTAAGACAGCTCCCCAACTGTGAAAGAAGTAAGGAGCCAGTATTCCTGGTTCAGCCACACTATAGGAATACGAACAATGTCTATAGTACTCCATCTGAATTGGGTTTGGTCCATTGAGATGTAAACTCCAGATGTATACATACACAAAGAGGTCATGGGTAGATAAAACCAAACAAAAGTATCACATGCATGAGTGTTTAGGATGAGCAGAAAGCAAATCTTAAGACCAAATGGAGCAGGAAATATGGTTCAGTTTCCTTAAATCTCATAAAGAGGGATCAAAGAATCAGAGAAATCTGACCACCACATCACCAAGTAACAACTGCTTCACTGGCACTGGGAGATAGTTGAGTTGATAAACTGTAAGCATGGGGATCTGAGTTCAATCCCCAGATCCCTCTTTAAATACTGGATATGGTGGCGTGTGCTTATAATCCCGGTATGTGGGAGATAACTGAAGACAGGCAGGTTTCTGCTGCTCCATTGACCAAGCAGGCTACCTTCTCAAATGCCAAGATGGGACAACACCTGGGGCACATACACACCCTTATGCACATGTGTAGTCTCATATATACATGAACACATACAGAGAGGCAGATAAACAGACAGGCAGACAGGCAGACAGACAGACAGACAGACAACAGACAGTCTGACTTAGAGAGGGGGGAGAAAAGGAAGGAGGGAGGGAAGGAGAGGTAGAGGGGGAGGGAGACAGACAAACTGCCTCATGGTCATAGGTGCTGACTCGTTCATCAACACCTAGTACCAAGTGAACAAATATCTCAATATGGTATTTAGAGATCTTAGTATTTGTTTCTCTGGATCTCTAAGGAAGTACTGGCTTCAGGACACAGACCTCTGTTTAGATATAGGGGCATAAAGTACTAGTGGTGCTAGAATGTAGGTTACATCTAGGACTCGGGACAGCTTCCTGAAGCTAAAACATCATTTCACTTCTTTACGTTCTCCTGATAAAATTAATACAAAGACATACTTGAAATATGAATATGACACCATCACAAAGTTGTCCATTCTGTTTACTAACACAAGTTAGTTAGCAACAAACAATGACTAGTTGTGGGTTACGACGTGGTATTTCATAGGGTTCTGGTATGTCCCCTGTTCTCAGGAAGTGTTGGTACAGTGTTGGAACACTTTGAATACCACCAATTAGGGCTGTTCCTGGCTACTGCGTAGTTTCCTCTCCAGTGCCGTTCTATATATGTTGCTACATTACACTTCAATGATTTTCCCCAAAAGTTCCCAAAGCCTCCAGCTAAAATTTAATTTGAACACTGCCAATAAGACTGTAAGACGTGAATTTCTCATCAATGATGAGTGCCCATCCTGTCCATGTTATGACCTCTCCAATTCACCCTCCTCTTTGCCTCCTCTCAGAGCAAATCTGGGTGCACACTCAGGAGCCTGGGGGTTCTCCGACTCAGGTCTCTATCCCCAAGATCACATGAGTACTGGGCCTCTACTAGTTTATGCAACATGGCCAAACGCCATGACTGTCCATGTGCTTGGCAGGAAAGTACCCTTTAATAAATTCTTTCCTACTCTTGCCACAAACAAAAATGGTTTTAAAGAGTTAATATTCTAGAATCTTAAGCCTCACAGGTAGCAGTCTCTAACACCAGACTCAGTTTGCCAAAAACACTTGCTTTCAGCCCCAATTGGCAATTCAAATTATACAAAATTGAAAATTTAGTTATTCTGTCTCACTGGCCATATTCTTTTTTTTTAAGTGTTGTTTTGTTTTTAGTTGACAATTATGAACACCGATTGATGGAGTACAAGGGTGCTCATGGGTCTATGTGTGCACTGTGGAATGATCAAATTAGTCCATCTAATACATTTCCACCCCAAATATTTAACCACTTGTGCTGAGAACATTTAAAAGCTCTCCCTTTAGCTATCCTGAAAGGCACATCATTGCTAACTGTGGTCACACACCCAGTGCAGCAAAACCTCTTCTCTCTGACTGAAATGCTGCCTCCCCTCTCCCAGTCTCTGGAAACCCCAGTCTTCCCTGCTTCTTGCAGTTACACATATGGCTTTACACAGCCTTTGCCTCTCTGCACTTGATTTATTTCATTTATTGAAATGTCCTCCAGGTCTACTCATGGCATTGCAAGAGACCAAACTTCCTGCTTTTTAAAGACTGAGTTATATTTCATTGTAGTTAGGTAATATCATATATTTAAATCCATCTAGCCACTGACTGGGACTTTTGTTATTTGGAGTGTTCCTATAGTGAACACAGGAGTGCAGAAATCTCTTCAGCCAACTCATTTCAATTTTTTTTTTTGCATATATACTCGGGAATGAAATTACTAAACATATGCTGCTTCTATTTTTAGCTTTTGAATACTCTCCACATTTTTCCAAAATTGCTAAACTAATTTAGAATGCCAACAACATACAATCCCTTTTTCTCTACATACTCGCACCAACATTTATTGTCCTCTATATTTGTTTATTTGTTGAAAAAAATTCTCTATTCAGCTCAGGCTACCTGGGATTCTCTATATAGCCCAGGCTAGCCTTGAACTCTCAGACCACCTGCCTCAGATCTCTAAGTAGGGGATGATAAGCACTGGCTAAATTACTCAGTCTCTTTCATCATCTCGAGAGTAGTCAATCTAAGTGCTAATTGATAGCTCGATATGGACTTAATCTGTACATCTCTGATGACTAAAGACAATCAGTGTTTTACACATAGTTTTGGGGCACTTGTATAACGTATTAGAAAGTCATCTGTCAATTTTGGTTTCCTCATTAAGTAACTATGAGGAATTTTTGTTTCCTCATTAAGTGGTGACAAACTGTCAGATTTTCTTTTGTCTGAGAAAGTTATTACCTTCATCTCTGAAACCCGGGACTGCCAGAGCAAGTATTCTTAGTCGATAGGGCTTTTTTTCCTCTTCAGATATGCTGAATATACCATACCACTCTCCTTTGGCCTACAAGGCTTCTGCTAAGAAACCCGCTGACAGTCTAATGATTTCCTTGTATGTGGCCAATCATTCTTCTGCTGCTTTCCACACTCTGTGCCTTTAACTTTGGGCCATTTGATTGAAGTGTGTCATTTTATTTCTTTCATGCTGGGGATTGAACCCGGGGCCTCGTGCCTTCTTAGGAAGCACTCTACCCCAGAGCCACACTCCTAGCCCTCTCACATGTCTTTTTGTGAGTATCTCAAATCAGACTATCTGATGATCTTTGGGCTTCTTGAGCCTGGTCATCCATTTCTTACCTCAGATTTAAAGAGTTTTCCTACTGTTATTTCTCCAAATGCATTTGTGAACCCTTTTCTCTTCCCCTGCTAATAATATGCATTATTTTCTGTACTGAGGTGATACAGCATCCTCCCCCATTGTTTTCTCATTCTCAATCTTGAATTGGATTTCACCATTTGTTTATTTTTAACTAACTTTCACCTCTGCTGAGACCTTCTGTTGATTCCAGGTGTATTATCCCCTACTATCGTGATTTTTGTTTGTACTTTCCAAATGTTTCCCTTTGCCACAGATCTAAGTTTATGCCCGCATTGTGACATCAATGAGCATGTTTCCGACAATTGTTTTAAACTACGAGGTAAAGCATCATCGTACCTGTCAGCTTGACCCAGCCTGGAGTCAGGTGACAGGAGATCCTCAGACGCACACGAGCATTCACTGATGTTATAAGTACACTTAGCCAATACTATGTCTGACTTTCCAGAAACACACACAAGTAGAACAAAAGAAGTAAAAAGAAGACAATAAATGTTGGATATGAGATTTCTTCTCTGATGATACTTTAATTATTAAATTTGTGGCCAATTTAAATTTTAATACAGATCTTATGAGGAAGGAGATTCTTATGAGGAAGCAACTAGATTGGAGGGAAATTTTTGATCCAAGAGTACCAGCGATTATTGTAGAACCATAACAAACCTTTAAGATGTCAACCATTTTCCTCTTCACTTCCAAAATTTCTATATTTATTAATATAAAAGTCAAAAACGGAATTATTTCCCATAGTTAGCTAAAGACCTTTGGAATTTGAATTTTAACTTTAAAATACTCACTGTACCCAGTACCCAGTGGCTGAAAAGAGTAGCTGGAAATGCCCCTGTGGCAGGGCTTTAAGATAGTGAAATCTGAGAAGCAGTTCAAACATTAAAATGCAAGCCTAAGGGTTGGGGGTTTAGCTCAGGGTAGAGTGCTTGCCTAGCAAGCGCAAGGCCCTGGGTTCGGTCCCCAGCTCCGAAAAAAAGAAAAAAAATGCAAGCCTAAAACACCTATCTTTGGGAGCTAGCACAGTGCTTACTTCGTAGGCATGAGGACCTGAGTTCAGATCCCAAGCCCCTGTCTCAGTGGTGGGGTATGGGGGCATGTCCCTGAATCCAAATACCTCAGGACACGAGGATCCCTGAAGCTTATCGGCCAATGGAGCAGAATCCTTGAGCTCCAGGTTCAAATGAGAGACTCCATTTCAAAACAGCATGGTGGAGAGCGATAGAGGAAGGCATGCCACATCGAAATCTCCCTCCACAACACACGCCCATGCCCCCCACACATTCCCTAGTTTTGATTTAAAGAAAGCACCTGTAGTTCTGTATAAAGAAAGGGCTGGAGCTAATGCCCCTTTAAGATCCCTAGCTGGGACTCTCATTAAAATTCCCCTTTCCATTCCACAGCTGTTGCAATGTTTTCCAAAAAGACTCTGGAGCTTAATTTGGATTTGAGCACTTTTGAGCCCACATGGACCTAATGAGAAACTGCACATCAGCAGTCCTGCTACCACTTACACATCCTTTCCTCAAACAAACCGTCTAATACCTCTGCTGCGAGTCAATGAATTTATTAAAGACAAATAGTCGGTCCTGTCCTCCAGGCCTGCAGAATGCAGCATTTTGACTAAGTGACATTTAGCCAAGTTGTAACTCTAATGGCAAAGAAAACAGTAGCAGCTCCGTGCTTAAATCTCGGTCCCATGGTAGATATCATTTCCAATATCTTGCACAAACTCTGTGAAGGGTTTGGGGCCTGACAAACCCCAAAGGGCTTCTTCAAAATGAGTCACTGGAAAGGAAGCATCAAGCTAAATTTATTGGTTATCGTCTCCCATGATTGCATAAAAAAATAAAATTAAAAGGAGGCCTCAGAAGGGTGCTTTATCAACCTTGGTAATGCCATCATGGCTGACAGTGAGGTCATAAAAGCATATTAGTGACCCCCCAGTGGAACATGTTTACTGGTGAAGTCAGAAAGATTGATTGTTTTAGCCAGGACGTGGCATTTGAGTTCAACACGCTGTTGCTGTTAGTCTGGAAAGTGCACGGATCACCTCATGTAGGATACGCATTGAAATCTGAAACAAGGCTCAATTGTATCGTCTTAATAGACCCGATGACTCCTCATAGGAGGCTCTGAAACACAGAATAGACTGTTATTCTAGAGTGGTCAGAGTACCTCTTACTTAGCTCCGCCAGACTGGCGCTGAAGCCCAGGGTCAGCCAAGACAAATCTGCTTCACATAGACCAGCTCTCAGCAGGCCCTGGTTGACTTTTTTTCCCCAGAAACCCCCCAGTCTCCTGGCATTTATGACAGTCAAGATTAGTTTTTGTCATGTCCCATCCGCACTGTTATCAAAGAACGCCTGAGTTTGGGTGATTCATAAACAGAAATTGGTTTCATGAGAAGGCTGGGAAGTCTGAGATCAAGGAATCGGCAGGTTTAGCATCCAGTCTGTTCCTTATAGATGGCGCATTTAAGTACTCTTGCATGGTGGGAAAATCAGTGAAACAGAAGGAAGTTTAGAATGTTCCCACTGACCTCACTATACCACCACATTGGTAATGAAGTTTTCAGCATATGCAGTTGAAGGGAAATATTAAAACCACAGGAGCTTCTTGACCGTGAGTATAAATATGTTTTGTGTTTTATAGAAATAAAAAAAGGAAAGCCAGGGATATCTTTGATAGAGGTGTGGTATGGTGTGGGGAAAGGGGGTGCTTCTGTGGGCCCTGGATGAGGCATCCCTTCCCTCTGAGGTACCAGTCACAGGACAGGTATACTGTAGAATAGAGTTTATTTAGGACATAGGGAGAGGAGTTAAGTGGATAATAAAGACAGAGAGAGGGAGATGGAGGGAGAGGAAAGGGGAGGGGGAGGGGGAGGGAAGGAGGAGGGAGAGAGAGAGAGAGAGGAGTAGAGGAGGCCAGCCATGAACATGGGTGGGTGTGGGGGAGGACATGAGAGAAAAGGGATAGAAAGGGGAGAGGGTAAGAGAGTAAGAAAGCAAGAGAGTGAGGAGGGGGCAAGCAGCCCCTTTTATACTGAATCAGGCATACCTGGCCAAGTAACTATGAGGCGGAGACTAGAAGAAATGCTAATAATATGAATACCCCAGAAAACAATAAATGGAACACACAACCATGCAAGTTTTCCTAGGACTCTCACAAAAGTTCCGTTAAGGAGGTTTACTATTCTCATTATATAAATGAGAAAACTGAGGCTCCATGCTCCCCAACGACTCAGGCTAGAAATGATTCAGACGGGTTGGGGATTTAGCTCAGTGGTAGAGCGCTTGCCTAGGAAGCGCAAGGCCCTGGGTTCGGTCCCCAGCTCCGAAAAAAAGAACCAAAAAAAAAAAAAAAAAAAAAAAAGAAATGATTCAGACACAGCCCCTATGTCTTCTTCCCTGGTCCCATGGCCAAGGTTGACCTCTACTGAAAATGGTCTTAGAAGCAACTAAGGCAACTAGGCAGTACACCTTCTCAACGCACTCATTGAATATAATTAATTAATGAAAAATGATACAAATTCCCAAGGGCTTTCTGTCCAGGTGTCCTTAGAGAATTTATATCTTTGAGCATGATCTCATTTGAACTTGTTAACATGTGAATCGGGTGCTCGTATTTGTCCATATTGTGAAAATATGACACAGAGAGATGTTTGATGACTTCTCTACGGTTATGAGATCAGCAAAAGGGGAGTGGATCAGATGGTCAGATGGGTGTTAGGTGGCTATTAGAATACATTGTGATTTTGAGATGAAGGGGTTTGAGAAATCATACAAAGAAATGAGATTTTAAAATTACCTATCATTTCACTGCTGCCTGGGTAACTAAGAAGCTATGGAAAGACATCTCTCTCTACCCTGCAGAAGAGACAGTGGCGATTCAGAAACCGGTAGGAGACAGTCTCTTCCAGAGTATCTTCTGTTGGAGCTGACTTCACATCCTTCTCAGCTAGGGAAGTTTCAGGGATGTCAGGGACAGTAAAACCCGTTGTCTTTCTTTGCTTAGAAGAGTCAGCCAGCAGCAAGATGCAGGGACTCCTCCAAACCAGGCCCTCCCTGCCTCGACTTCAATGACCCTCAGATTCAGCCCCTTTCCCCCCAGAAATCTGCTGCTGCGCTGTTACCTGAGATAAACTACCACACTGTTGAAAACTGTCATTCTGACCAAGTGTACGTGTTGCTGGAGAAGCCAAGCACCCCTGGATGTGGGTATCAGGATAATGCTATGAGGAAAGAGCTGAAACTATATTTGGGTGTGTGTTTGGGAAACAGCTGAAAGCAGTTTGGAGGAAGGCTGTGGCAAGCACAGAAGGCAAAGATTTGCCCAAAGGCACTGTTGTTCCATTCCTGCTTTGAGTTGATGTGCTTGCGTGTGTGTCTCTCCAGCTGGTGGAGTTTTGTTAGTTCCGAAATGGGAGGCTTGAAGAACTTCTATTCCCTAAAATGGGTCCCTTCTTTGTATCAGTACATTGGAGCACTTCCTGATTATACAGTCTATAAAGTTAGCACCCTCTATCATCCTGTATAGATACACGTTTGTTATAGTTGCTTATTGATCTAGTCCTACTGCCACCCGTCCCTCCACAACTACTAGTAATGGATATCTTAGGAGACTGAAACAGTTTAATTGAAGACAGCATCTCAGTAACGTTGAAAAACTCCATGAAAAGTATCAATCTGAAAAACCTACAAAGTAGACATATCTATGTTCGAAGGCTGATTCCGGGGACAAGGTGTTGACAGAACTGGTATCTGGTGAGAGTCTACTCTTTGATTGGTGTGTCCTCAAATGGCAAAGGGTTGAAGAGGAAGAAAGACAGCTCAGCTCATGCCTCCCAATCAGAAGAGTCTCCAGATGTCAAGTAGAAACTGTCAGATACAAACTTTTATAAATCACATCTTAAAATTTTCCCTGACCAATATCAATCCAGATATTAATTTATATAAAATACTTGAAAGGATTCTTGTAGCTAGCCAGTAACGTAATAGTTAAGGTTAGACACACATCGTTTTATTTGAAGACCCAATAATATAGATTATCAGATCAAGGGTTAATGCATGCTATCAGATATTAAAAGAAATCACTGGTAACAATTGATGGTTATTAGAATACACGATCACCTTTTTGTAACATCACATACACATAAAGGAATAAAATACTATAGCAGCTCCTGGTTTGGAGTTAGTAAAAGAAGATGTTGGAAACAGATGGCAAGAAAAGAGAGCAGTAGACCTTAGGGGATGCTGTGTAGCAAGCTGCCCACCGGGGGCCTCTCGGTGCGGTAGTTAGAGCAAATGGCTCAGGGAGGGAAGGTGCTTGGGTTCCAACTCATGCAGAACGGGTCTCTTCAGTGAGAAGGTGTGTGTGGATGTGTGTCAGACGATGCCTTAGGGAAATCATTTAACCTCCCTGAGACTCAGCTAAGCCAACCATAAAACTTCCCTAGAAAGGAAAACTGGCATCTGAGTTATTTGTTGCCAAAAAGGAAGAAAAACAACAACAACGAAAAGAGAGACCCACTTTACTATCCCTTGTAACTGCCGTCTTCCCTTCATGGTTGCCATCATTTGTGGTCTTCCTATTTATGTAGAGTATGCGTTAAATGGAGCAGTGCAGTGCATGCTGGGTGTTTGTCATTTGCCCAAGGCTGTGTGAGTGCAGCCCCAGATTTGTGAACTTCACAGTCCACTGAAATTTCAAAATAGCATGTTAGCCACCACACGAGCCTGCCAACTACTCTTTGTCTTAGCAGCGAAATAGATGAATGAATGAATGATAAAAATGTGAATGATTTATTTCAATACTTAAAATTATCGTTATATAAATATTTTTACTTCAATGTATTCTTTGGTTATGACCTGAAGGAATGTATTATGGATTGCCCCTGGCCTAGAGAGTGACATTTTGGAATAGTTAGTCCATGTTAGGGAGACATAAAAAGGCAGCTATTGACACCCCATGTTTTTAGCACAGGCCCAATGGTAGATATTTAAATTCACACAGGTGGACGGTGGCTTCTCAGGACAGCGCCCATTCAGTGATATGTAGCAAAGTGTGTGTTACGTACAAAATAGACACAGACATATCTGTAAAGAGAAATGAACTAGGTGCCAGGATGTTTGTATCCAGATGAGTATTTCCCCATCGTATGAAGGGAGAAGGGAAGGTGAGAGGTTTTGGAGAAGTGAAGGCACTATAACTTTGTGAAGTTTGGTTTCACTTTGGAGAAGTAAAGACAATAAAAACTTGACAATGAGATCAATTGGAGTTACTTGAGAGCTGTGAAGGAAGAAAATATAGGCTCCTGCCTAGAGCACTGGTCTCCTTGTGGGCAGTATGAGAAGACGGCCATGTGGGATGCCATGCTTTCTGTGTTGACTAAATTCAGAGGGCTTTTGGTTCAAGCACTTAGAACAGATCTGAAACTTCAAGAATAGGAGGGGAAAAAACAGATTAATTTATCCGAATTCAGATTTTATGAAATATGACCACACTATTCACTTGCACTTTATCAATTCCTCTATTCCTTCAACAGAAGCAAAGTTAAGTAGCAGTGGAAAATAAAAATAACTGATTAGCCCAAAATAGCCATTTTATGTCCCTTTCCAGAAAGTGTCTATCAACTGAGGACCAAACTATTTCATGAAAACAAAATATAACAATTAACATAAATTCTGACTAGTTTGCAGTATGACTACAATGGGATAGTTTGTTTGAGTGCTTTAGAAAGGCTTGTCATGGTATCTGAAGAGCCATCAGAAAGACAATCCAGATGTGGTCATTCAACCAACGTATACCCTAGCAAAGGGTTAAAATTAACGGTGGGAGGGTGAAGAATGATGGTCTTCCTGGAAGAGCAATAGCATAACCTTTGACAAAGAAGCTTGTCCCATAAAGATGAAGGGACTCAATGAAAAGATGAGAGCCGTGACATGTGAAGTGCGATCATGGGACAGGGGATCAGAACTTAGCTCAGGAGGGTTCTCAGTGACTATGGGTATCAAAGTGGGGTTCTCAGTGACTATGGGTATCAAAGTGATGCATGAGAGACAGAGCTGTCAATCAGCGCATTGCCTTAGACCTTATCTTGGAGATGCTGTCCACATGATCCAGGCATACTTACCTAGATCCCTGAGGACAAATAAAAGATGCCGAATACATAAAAGTATGTTTTGGATTTGGAAGGATATTATGCTGCCCAAGAACTTGGGGTTTGATGAGATTTATCACTCTATAAACCTGAGTATCAATTTTCATGATTTAGTCATAAAGATTATATTGTAGAAAATATGGGTGGAAAAGTGTTGACTCGTTGATGCTACAAAATCATCTTATTCATCAATAAATCCCCCAAGACAGGTTGATGTTGCATAATAAGTGGTTTCTTTCCTAAAAGTTAAATATAAATATATTATTTATAGGATAGTGATATGAAGAAACTTCTGATAGTGTAGGTATATGCCATAATCTTCCCATTCTTCTTTGATAAATGCCATTATAAAATATGCACATTACACATGTGCTTAGGCTTAATCTCCCTGGTATTTCTTAATGCTCGGTTTCCAAAAGTTATTTAAAATATAATAAAGATAATATTGTAGATTGCAACAGGAAAAATAAGGAAATGAGTGTAATACTGAAATGGCACCATATGGTTATGCCACTACAGAGATCCGTCTGAATTGCAGGCATCTTAGCAAACTGGAAGAAATAAATCTTCTTTGCCTACTTAAAGACTTTTATAAGAAATAACTAGACATTGTAATCCCATTTCTTTTTCCATGCAATAGTACTTTAATAAAAATAAATGCTAAGGTAATGCAGGTCAGAATGAATATGATTTAAATTTCACCCATGACTTCAAATGAAGCCAGTTCAGACTGTGTGTGTGTGTGTGTGTGTGTGTGTGTGTGTGTTTGAGAATGTACATGTGTTAATGAATGTATACATACAAGTGCATATGTCAACCTTGGGTGGCATCCCACGGGTGCTATACACTTTGCTTTTGTGAAACCAGGTCTCCCATTTGCCTGCACAGTTACACTGGCTAGCGAGGGAGCCTGACAGATCCACTTGTCGCCACTCCCAAACACCGACGACAACGTTACATCATAAGTCCTTACTTGTTGACATGGGTTCTAGGGATCACGCTCTAATCCTTATGCTTGCATAGCTAGCCATTTACCAACCAAGCTATCTCCACATTCCCAATTCAGCTTCGACATCATATACAGGTATGTAGACTTCGCATGCAGGACTAATGTCCCTAGACTGGAAGCAGGGTGAATAGCCCACAGTACAGAGCAAGTGGGTAGCTTGTGGTTTCAATTTCACTTAGTATAGCTTTGTTCCTCTTCAAAGACAAATAATGCACCCTATCTGTTTCTTCCACAATTTGCTGCACTGTTCTTTTAGGACTGGGAGAGGATGAGAGGAAAGAAACATCAGAGGAATTGTCAAGGCTTTTAAAGGCTACATAAGGTTGACAAAACTACATGCTACCTCTCTAGAAAGATTGTGTGTGTGTGTGTGTGTGTGTGTGTGTGTGTGTGTGTGTGTGTGTGTGTGTACATACCCTTATGTTTATGAATAGTACAGAATGAATGATTTTTCCTGGTACTCATAGACATAACATTAAAAATACTGCAAGAAGTGAATTTCTACTATGTCTTCTCCAAGTTACTAGTAATAGTAATAACTGGACAATTGTATGAGCTATTCTCTTGAAAGTCCTCACCAGGAAATGGCCAGGCACAGCAAGAATCCCAGGACACCATCAATTAGGGTTAACATGAAATTGTTTCCATGTAAACTCAGCAAATATGGGGTCATTTGCTGCTGACTCCCGAGTAGCTGTCATCTGCGTGGCGTGTTTTCTTGCTGGGTTACTTGGCTACTAACAATTGGCCTTGACGTTCCAGGATCTGCCTCCCTCTTGCAGTTTTAATTTCAGATCTCACCAGGCTATTCCCACAGCGTAACACCCACTGACCTACTTCGGGATCAGATAGGCAGTAGCCCATTCACTCAGGCAAAACTCTTAGGAAGAAAAAAACAAAACAGAACAAAAAACATAATCTTCCTCTTGCCTTCTGTCCAGTTGATTAGCAAATTCTGTGGCTTCATCCAGAGTAAAACACTGGATTTTTGCCATGCAGGTTCTTCTTGTCAGTGAAGAAAACCTTGAATTCTGTTTTCTAATCCTCCTGAAATGCCCAGTGGGAAGAAATGATATTTATGGAGGATTGTGTGAAGGACACGAAGTCCATAAATTCCCCTGACTGGTTTACATTTTACCCTTGGTTCAAAACAGACTGTGAGAGAGTGATATATTCTAGCCCTTTTGATCGAGACCCTCTGTGGGATTGTTTCCTGCTAAATTGATTTTTTATTATTTTTCGTTTTTAATTAAATTAAGAGTAACCGTGAGAAACTGAAAAGCCAGGATGTGTAAGTGAGAGGGAGAGGGTGTGGAGAACCCATTATTCTTAGCCCTGAGTTCTGCCCTTAGGGATTCTGATTTGAGTGGGGCCCAGAACTCTTTATTTTTTATCAAACTTTGTCATTTCAATAAACTATAAAATACATTGTTGATGAAACTACCCTTGAAAACCTAGAGAAATAATTAACTCCAGAAAAATGGTGTGATATGCAGGTTAGACTCTGAGCAATTTCAGGACTCTCGAAAGTGTTTTCATGGAGGACACATTAAGACCCCTTTACTGAAGAAACGGTTAAGCTTTCTAAGCACAGCACATAACACTCTTCAAAACAGGGTGTAGACAATTTGTCTCCAGGTTTGGGTGACAGCTTTTCTGGAGTAAATGACTGGGATTTGTTTTGTTACTCTCATTTCTAGAAGACATCGTGATAATTTCTTTGCCTTGTCCACAAGCAAACTACTATCAAAATAGTCAATGGAGACAATAGCTTTTCTCTGCCACGCAACTTCTTCAAAGAAAAAAAAACCCCTGCACACAAATCTCAACACTCCTGAGGCTAAATCAAGATCAAAAGTCTGAAGCTACCCTGGGCTATGTATGAAAAACACCTTAAAAAAAAAAAACCCCCACTATAGTTCTGTTTAGTTACCTTCCTAAAATATCCAGTATTTGTTAACTAGCCAATGTTGTTATTAATGCACATCTCTTTTATTTCTATGTGATGTTCTAATCAAAACTTTGTTTTCTGAAATTCACCCCTGAATATATCTCCCTTTTGTGTTGTAGACGTTCATGAATAAATATATGATTAATTAAATTATTCTTTTATGTTAGCAAATAAATTGTCATTTTAAAGTCACCCTATAAGTGTTAAGATGGGTTAGGAAATCGCCATTGTTTTTGTCATGTAATTCCCTCTGACAGCTGTAAAAACAAAATTTCCACTGGAATGATGGTTTGAAAGTAATACCAGATCTACCCTCTATAATTTCCTAAAGAGAGGAAAAAATACCAGTACTTTCATATATTTTATACTCGGTTAGCTTACAAAATCTTTTATTTTTTTCTGAAAGAGTCTTTCTCTGTGACTTTTTGTTTTGTTTTGTTTTTCAAGACAAGGTTTCTCTGTGTTGCCTTGCCTGTCCTGGAGCACACTCTGTAGACCAGGCTGGCCTTCAACTCAGAGATCCACCTGCCTGTCTCCAATTGCTAGGTTTAAGGGTGTGTACCACCATAGTCTGGCTGACATAGGATCTTATTGCATAGCACAGAATTATCTGGAACTCACTATCCTTCCCAGGCTTCCCCCAACTATGCCAATCCTTCCAAGTCATAGGATCAGAGCCAAGTACCACCAAGCCCAGCCTGAATTTAAAACTGTCTAAGGCACAGAAAGAAAATGGAATTAGATAGAGTGTAAGCAGGTAAGGTCTCCTGAAGGAAGTGGGGAGTGGTTCTGAATGCAAAAAGTGGAAGAAACGTGGTGTTAGTATCAGGAACCACTCTGACCTCCAGCTGTGACATCACCTGGTCACCTGCGCATCTGTTCCCATGGCAACAGCCATACATTCCCAGCATACATTTGGTTCAGCTCCTACCTTCACCTGGGAGCAGTTATGTCACTTTTCAAATAAAAGACAGGCCCCTTCTGCCCTCTTCCTCTTCTCTTTCTCTCCTCTTTTCCCCTGTTTTCTCTCTTCTCTTTTCTCTCTTCTCTTTCTCTCTCTTCTCCCTCTCTTGTTCTCCCCCTACCCCCGCTTGTTGCCGTCGTCCCAATAAATCTCTTCCACATGAGTTAGTGTTGTTTTGGTATGGTTTGTCCAGACAGAAGCTGAAATTTCTATCCCAACACATGAGATTTCGGTACCTCCGACAGAATCAGTGTGACTATTGAGAAAGATGTAACAAGGCTTAAAAAGTCTCTCCAGCATTTCAAAGGAGCTCATTAATCTAGTTTATCTGTTGTCCATAGCCTGGTATGCATGGCTCTATGTGGGATGGAGGCTAAGTTACATGGTAAGGAGATGAAGAGGGGTATGTAATAACGATTAACAATGGTATCAATGATAACTGTGATGGTTAATGTTGACTGTCCATTTAACAAACTCTAAGGTCATCTGAGGCACAG
This sequence comes from Rattus rattus, assembly GCF_011064425.1. Classification (NCBI taxonomy): domain Eukaryota; kingdom Metazoa; phylum Chordata; class Mammalia; order Rodentia; family Muridae; genus Rattus; species Rattus rattus. The sequence goes on from NC_046167.1 coordinate 22,173,011, forward strand.
GCCTCTGGGCATGACTGTGGAGATGATCTTGCCTATACTAGCTGAGGGAAGGAGACGGTGGGTGGCACTGATTCTGGTTGGGATCCTGGATTATATACCTGGAGAAAGAGACCTGCGTGGACACATGCATTCATTTACTCTCTGCTTCCAGACTGTGGTGCAATGCAATCAGCTGTGTCAAGTTCCTGCTCCCAGGAATCCTCATGGGAGATCATAACCTTGACCTGTGAGCCAAGTGAAACCCTTTCTCGACTACGTTAATCAAGATGTTTTACAATGGTTAGAGAAAGGAAACTGAGGCAGAAATAAAAAATCCTTGTGGTGATAATGATAATGACTATGACCGTATCCATGGAACTCATGGTTGCATTTATGCTGATGGCACTGATGAACGTGATATTGAGGAGGTACTGGAAGTAATGATACTGATAACAATGATGATTCCTCTGCTGGTTAGCTTCAATCACCATATTGACAGACTTAGAATCGCCTGGGGAAAGAGTCTCAGTTACAGATTGCCTATATAAGGTTGGCCTGTGGGCATGTCTTTATGTATTAACAGGCAGAGGAAAATCCAGCCCAGCAAGGGAAGGCACTATTCAGGAAAAGGTCCCTGAAATGTGTAAGAGTGGAGAAATCAAGTTGATCACAATAAAAGAGCATTTTCCCGGTCATTTCTCTCTGCTCTTGACTGTAGATGTAACTGGTTACTTCAAGCTCCTATCACTGTGACTTTCCTGCTGTGGTGGACTATAAGCTGGAATGGTAAGACAGATGAATTCCTTTTCCCCTAAGTTGATGTTGCTAGGGTATTTTATCGCAGCAAAAGAATTTAATCTAGGGTCATGTTGATGGCAATGATGATGATGATCTTGATAAAATCATTGCTAATGGCTGCTCCTGCTCCTAATGATGACAACAATTACATCAACGGAAATGGTAATTATGATGGTGGTCTTGATGAAAATGGTGACCATGATGTTGAGGAGGTTATTGGTGATGACGTCAATGGTGATGATAACTATGTCAGTGATGATGCCAAGGGCAATGACAATAATGTAGTTGGCAGTAAGGACTATCTTGTTGATGACATTGCTAATGATGGTTTCCAGTGTTGATGATGTTGATGACAGTGATGATGCTAATGGTGATAAAGATACAGGGATGGTAATGGTAATGATGGCCGTGATGTTGATGATGTTGATGGTAATAATGATGACAACCATGATGGCTATAATGGTTTGCATTTTTCTTCAGATTCTAAGTGACCTGAAACGTATCTATAGCCTGGCAAAACTTCATATAATTTAGGAACCAAAGTCTGCTCTAAATTGTTGCTAGGAATATGTTCTGCCTGCTCAAGTCTACCCTTTTGGTTGGAATTCCATGCATCAACCTAAATATAAATGTTTAAATACCTGTCATACTAGCACTGACTTCTTTGCATTGGACAAATCTAAGATAGTTTCAATTTAATTCAGACACTGTAAGTTTTCCCTATGTCCTTTAAGGGGTATAATGGGTATTTACAAATGTTAAGATATTAAATGTCTTTGCTTGTATATAGTTTGTATATATTGCATAGTGTGGACCTTTTATCTGGTTTATTTTTTCTGGTAGTTCTCCATAAGCCGAATCTTATAAGAGGAAATATTGTAATTATAATTTTGATTCTTATTTAGTTATTAGACGCCCCACAATGGTGTGTGTGTGTGTTTGTGTGTGTGTGTGTGTGTGTGTGTGTGTGTGTGTGTGTGTGTGTGCAAGCGCCTGTACTGATACTTGCAACTTTTGGGTGTTGATTTTTCTCCTCCCACCTTGTTAAGGCAGGATCTTTCTTTGTTTTGCTGTTGTACCACACATTCATGACTAGCTGGCTTAGCAAGCTTCTGTGTAGTTCTTCTGCCTTTGGCCCCTATCTCAGCATAAGAAGATGCGTGCCCCAACGTCTGGCTCTATACCTGGGTTTGAGTATCAAACTCAGGTTGTCATGCTTACACAGCATACTTTCGTCAACTTTACCCACAGGTTGATTTTGTAGTAACCTTAAAGGCATTCAGATCAGCAATATATATTTCTACTACATAGGAGAAAGCAATTTGCAAATCAGCTATGCCATATGCTCTATCCTGAAAACTCAGTTTTAATCAGAATGAAATGATTTAAACTTAGTAGATGACTCAGGACATTCCAATCAGAAAAGAAAAAGGAAAATAATACCTGTGCTGTGGTAGGGAATTTAAATCAGGAAGAACAGAACACCTTTAAAAAAGCCTTTATAGATTTTAGCCAAATGTCATCGTCAAATTCTCGTACAGATGTAAATTTTGGGAAGGCATGGGAGAATTTTCTTATAAGCTTCTTTAACACCTCAGGTATTCATTGTTCTTGATCATAAATGTATCAAATGTGGATTGAAGCCCATATTAGAGATTTGGGAGGTCAAAGATACACTACACACACACACACACACACACACACACACACACACACAGTCACAGTCACAAGTTCAATGTGGTGCAGGAAGATTTTATTTTATTTTTTGTTTTTGTTATTCATTCATATTAGTTTTACAAAGTAATGACTTTCATAAAAACATTTCTGTATATTAATTATATTAATTATTATATTAATTAAGAATATTAATTAATTCATGTTCACCCTCCTTTATGAGTTTCCCTTTCCCCCACCTAATCCTCTTTCCCTTCCCATAGAGTCCTCTTTCTACACTCATATCATATGTACAGGTGTACAATGGACTTTCCATATAGGAGAGGAATCACATGATGTTTGTGTTTTGTGTCTGTCAGGCTGATTTTTCTACCCAGATATTAGATAGTAAAGCCCATTACATTTGCTTGTATGGTTATTTAAAAGCGTTCCACAGTGACACATTTGTGCTGTCACCTGGCTATAGTAAGTTTGCCATACTTCAACATAATCAGAGCTAAAGGGTAACCTAGCAGTTGGTGCTCCGCCAAGCTGAAAATAACATTTAACAGGCTTTTAATCTATTGCATGGGTTATAGTCCCCAAGGGTGCTGTTGTAGTCCACAGATTTTGAAAACTAGAACAAAGGGTCGTTTTCACTCCAGATTCGTAGCTGGTGGTGTTATTATTGTGGCTTTCAAAAATCAGACGTTCACTAAAACACACAGTATTTCAACACCTATGCAAATATAGACAGACTTTATAGTAGGCAAAAGGCAGAAACCCAGAAGTCAGAGTTTCAACTGAAGGATGATTGTTAAACTAAGACCCCAAGCTAATTTTTAGAAGGAGACATTGATATTGCCTAAAGATAAATATGTTCCTTCAATATTTTAACATTTGATTTGAGAAGAATGAAAAGGAGGACAGTTTGACAATGTATTTACTTTCTTTTTTAAAAACTTTTTAAATATAAACTTTTTTTAATAAAAACTCACAAGTAAAAAAGAACATCACACACTGAAATTAATCAGACTCCATGTCTACCTCCCTGGGTGAACTTCTACACCGATGAACTAGCCATCTGAACCTGAGAAGGGTCAGATCAGCTTCTATGCTTTCACCATCAATGGTACTTCTATGCACTAACCACCAGACAACAAACAAAAATAGTTCATGACAAAATTAAACCAGAAACACAACTTTTGACTTTTCTGTTATATAAATCAGTATCCTGAGAAAGAAATTGTGGGAGTAGACCAGTCTGGGGGGCGACTGCTGGGTACTCCTCTGATCACAAGCATTCCTACTTACAATGTGCCTAGCGTGATGATGTTTAGATTCTAGCATGTTTGGCTATACTGATTTTTCAGTCTAAGGACAAGACCACATCTGTCTCATAGCAGTATGCTCTCAGCACTGACCCTAACAAGTACGTAGTTAAGTCAAGAAAGAATTAATTTGCGAGTCTATTAGTTGAGATAGGCCACTGAGAAAGCTGATCAGGTCGTAAGGACGGGCTACCAAATGTGCTTGAATCCTCTGATTCTGTATTTAACTTTGCTCTGTAGCTCACAGAAACAAATGTTAGCATTATTATCATCTGAGTCTTTATACATCCATTGTTCTCATCTGAATATATCATGGTGTAAAACTAGAACAGTGACCCTTCCATAAACAATACACTCAAATAAATCAATAGAAAAATGAAGCCAAATTATCAGGCATAAATTAGTAAACAATAAAGAACTAAAGTTTTCTCTAGTCTGTGACACCTAAAACCTTGTCCATTGTCAAATTGCAGGGATAAAATCTGTTAAGTATGGTGCTGCTGAAAGTCTGAGTCCTGAGAAAAATGTGATTATATAATCCAAAGGTGTGTGAGACGGTGACTTCTACTTGTGTTAAAGGTTGTAATGATGCATTTTGAAAATAATGACCAAACCCAGACAATATGACGGATGCCAAGAAGTACAAGCTGATAGAAACCTGTTATAGCTGTCTCCTGAGAGGCTCTACCAGAATCTGACAAATACAGAGGTGGATGCTAGCAGCAAACCATTGAACTGAGAACAGGGTCCCCAGTGGAGAAGTTAGAGAAAGGACTGATGGAGTTTGCAACCCCATAGGAAGAATAATATCAACCAACCAGACCCACCCCACCCACAAGAGCTCTGAGGTACTAAATCACCAACCAAAGAGTACACATGGAGGGACCAATGGCTCCAGCCACATATGTAGCAAAGGATGGCCTTGTCTGGCATCAGTGGAAGGAGAGGCCCTTGGTCCTGTGAAAGCTGAATGCCCCAGGGTAGGGGAATGCCAGGGCAGGAAGGGAAGGAGTGGGGGATAGGGTGATGGGATAGGGGATTTCAGGAGGGGAACCGAGAAAGGGATAACATTTGAAATGTAAATAACAAAAATATTTAATAAAAAAAAAGAAAAAATAATGAATGGACACTAAAAGTGTGTATCAAGTGCCTGAAACATAAACAGCTCCCCAGCACCCACAGAAAAGACAAAGACTATGCTTCCACATTGCTAACACTGTGTGTTCAGAGACAGGAAGATTTGCTAAAGCTCATTGGCCAGCTAGCTTAGGGAAATAACCAGACTCCAGGTCAAGCAAGAGACCCTTAATGAAAAATTAGGTAGACAGCAATTGAAGTGGACACTTAACATTGAACTTTAGCCTCCACACATATAAACGACTTCACACAAACGTATATAAACATATAAATATACACATATACACACTCAATGCTATTATACAAGTCTAAAATATATATGAGACTTGTCTAATTTATGGGGGAGGGGGATAATTCATTCATTTTATTTTATGTTTCTGAGTGTTTTCCTTACAGGTATGTATTTGCTACTTGTGTATTCCTGGTTCCCACAGAAGCCAGAAGTAATTATTAGATTTCCTAGAATAGTAGTTACACACAGTTGTGACTCATGATAATGGGAGCTGGGAACCAAACTTGATTCCATCTGTAAGAGGAACAAGTATTCTTCACCACCAAGTCATCTCTCCAGCCATGTTCTGGGCATTTTTAAGTGGTACGGTGATTTGCCAGCATTTAGCCTGGCACTGCTGGGCCTGACTACATTTTATGACATGGGTCATCCATCAAGGCATACAGCAGACAGTAACAATGCTTTCATTGCCTTATCCTGCAGAATCCTGCTCTCCCATCCTGAGGTTTCCTGACTTTCTACCATCTGTATCATTGTCTTCTAGTCATCTCACAGTCCAGCTTCCATTCATAAGATCCACACCGTGGGTACCTCTTCCATTCATAATATCGGTGCCATAAGTACATCTCTCATTCATAAGATGCATGCCATGGGTACCTCTCTCCTTTCTGCCCCTGTCTTGTACCTGGACAGAAACCTTTTCAGGCTAAGAAGGAGTTGGCTATGGCTGCTAGAACAAAGCAGTAACCCCATGAAGCATAAAACAACTGAGATGTGTAGTTCTCCCAATTCTGCAGGCCAGAAATTCAACATTCAAAGACATATTATCTGCAGGATAGAGAGGAGGGTTCTTCCGGGTTCTTTCTACTTTCTAAAGATCTACCATTACACTGCAATCTTTGTCTGTGTTGTCACAGCCTTCTCCAAACATGTCTCTGACTTGATGCTAGCCATACTGGACCATGATCCCACCCAATACCATCTGTAATGAACATATGTCTAAACAAGATGAAGTTCATCTCCTGAGCACATATGGATTGGCAAATGCCTTATCTCTTACCTGTGGAGGAGAGGCACACAGTATGACCCACCGTAACCACTACATGAAGTTCTCTCACAACTATAATTGTCCCCTCCCCACTTCCTGTTTTATTTCTCTGGATAGCAGTTACTAAAACCTGGCCAACCTGTTCTTTCTAATATTTGATCCACATGATCTCACTCCTGAAACATACTGTGTAACCTAGATTGGCTCTTAACTCATAGGCAATCCTCCTGCCTCAGCATCCAAATGCTTAGTTAAAGGTGTGAGCCACCATACCTGCTATAACCCAGTATGTCTCATCCATCACTACATTTTATTTCTACAAGGGTGCTGGTTTGGTTTTTGCCAACTTGAAACAAGCTACAGTTAAGTGGGAAGAGGACTCTTGATAGAGAAATTACCTCCAACAGATTTCCTGTAAGCAAATATGGTGGGCAATTTCTTCATCTATGATTGATGGGGGGAGCCCAATGCACTGTGGGTATTGCCATCCCTGGGCAGACAATCCAGTGCAGTACGAAACAGCAGGCTGAGTAAGCTAGTGGGGAGAAAGCCAGTAGGCAGCATTCTTTCATAGCCTCTGATTCAGGTCCGGCCTCCAGGTTAATGCTTTGCGTTCTTACCCTGACTTCCCTTAATGGTGGAGCACATCCTGAGAGCTTTGAGCTGAAATAAACTCTTTCCTCTCTACGTGGCTTTGGCCAGAGTCTTTCTCTTAGCCATAGAAACGTAACTAAGACAATACGCTTCTCTATCTTATTTTAAACTCATTCTCCCAAATCAGAAAGCAGAGACTGGATGAAAAATGAGGATCAATACCCACATTACAAACTAAGCAGCAGAAGTGACTAAAGGCTAGGAGAAAGAAATAGCAATAACGTTCATTGTGAAGCATTTCCCAAGCGAGCGATAGCTCGCTTCTGTGTTTTCCCCCATTGTGATTTGCAATAATCCAGACAGGCAAGCGAGGGAAGCGTTTCCTACTTTTTAACATGGTAAGACCAAAACTCCGAGAGGTGGTCCACTCAGCTGTGAGCAAAACAGGCAGAACATGAAAGCAGGCCTTTTGCCTTGATTTTGCTTTTCGCTTTCTTTTTCTCTTTGTCCTGAAATCTTATGTCAAACAAACTTACAGCCTTGTAGTGAGTGGGATGGAGATGGGGAGGGTGAATGAGTAGAGAGGACGGCAAGCTCCAAGCCAGATGAAGGCTAAGGGCGGGAGTTTCTCAAGGTCGCAGGGCTCATTAAATCTGATTTTGCTCATTTTATTTTCATTTTCCACAAACTGGATTCACCTTAGCTCTGGACTTTTTAACTAATTGGAACTGTTCATCGTCAAGCAGAATGACAATCAAGGTGACAAAGTTTCAAATCAGGTGGGAACACACAGCTTAGAGGCTTTCCTTCCTCTTTAGGCTTGTTATTAAGAGGATTCCTTATTTTCTCTTAACCAAATGAAGGACATTGGATATTCTGTAGGCGCCAGAATGCTAGGTGTCAATGAGATTATGCAAAACTGGTTCAACCAGAAATAACAACAAAATGTTTCCACAGAAATTTGCAATGTTGTAAGAGCTAGAGGAAGAATTGCTTTAGCCACGTGTTCTTTCATAATCAGCAGGTATGATGTGTTCCTTTAGAACTCACTTTTCACGTTTCCTTCCCCTAACCATGAGGTTAAACACAGCCTCCTAGCTGCTTCCTTGGGAGCTCCACAAAGTGACAGCTATGCTTTGAGAAAGAAAGGCACGACCCGAGCTGCTTGTGTTATTTCAGTGTGTGATGACCTTGACTGAGCCAACAACTTGATGTTCTTGATTCTCCTTCCTCGGTATTATTTCACTGATAGTCCTCCAATTTCTTTTGTACATGTGCACAACATATTATGATCATATTCACGCCTATCCATTACTCTTTTACCCCTCCTACTTATACTTTCTTTCATGACTGTGTGTGTGTATGTGTGCATGTGCGTATGCATGTGTGTATGTGTGTGCTGTGTACATGTGTGCACATGTGGGTACATGTCTGTATGCATGTGTACATGTTATATACGTGTGTGCACATGTGGATACGTGTGTTTGTGTGTGTGCATGGTATGTGTTGTGTATATGTGTGTATATGTGTGTACATGTGTGTGTGTGCACACATGAGTATACAGGTCTTGTGCAGGTAATCACATTAATTAGATTACAAAGTAGCAGATTTCCTCATGGTATTTTCATACATACTTAATTTCAGTTGAGCTTTGTCCCTCTCACTCCTCTCCCCTATCCATCTCTCTGCTCCCCATACTGGCTGACACCCTTCTTCAGTTTTTCAACTTCCATTTTCAAATCACAAGTGTTCTATTCCCCCCCTTCCCCACACACCTCTAAACCTCTCTTCCTTGAGGTCATGGGTCACTTGACAGTTTCCTGGTCTCTACACACACTCACTCCCACACCAAAATAAATACATAAAAATTAGAAGCTGAGCCCCACATGTGAGGAAGAGCATGCAGTGTTTGTTTTTCCAAGCCTGGTTTATCTCATTTAATACAATCTTTTCCAGTTTCATTCATTGCCCTGAACTCCTCATGATTTCATCTTTCTTTATGGCTGAATAAAATCACACTGTATATCTGCGCCACATTTTCATGACCTCGTCATCTGTTCTTGGGCTTCTAGGCTGACTCTATTTCTTACTATTGTGAGTAAGTAGAGCAGCGGCAAACATGGATGAGTAAGCATGTGGTAGAATGGAGTCCTCTGGTGTGTGTCCACAGACGGTGTAGCTGGATTGTATGGTAGCCTTGTTTTAAATTTTTGAGAAACTTCTGCACTGATTTCTATAATGGCTGCACCAATTTACCCTCCTGCCAACAGCAAATGAAAAAGTCATATTTCTATACCTCTGGTATCTGTTGTCATTCATTTTCTTGATGATAGACATCTGACTGGGGTGAAACAGGATCTCAGCGTAGTTTTAATTTGCATTTCCCTGATAGCTAAGAAGGTTTAACACTTTTAAAAAATATATTCCTTGGCCATTTGTATTTCTTATGAAAAGTCTCTGTTTAATTCATTTACCCATTTTCTTTCCTGCATTTGTCTGTGTCTGTAGTGTGTGTTATGTGTCTATGTGTGTGTGTGTGTGTGTGTGTGTGAGAGAGAGAGAGAGAGAGAGACTGAGTAGTATGTTGTGTGTGTGTGTGTGAGTGCGTGTGTGTGTGAATTCATGTAAGTGTATGCGTGTATGGCACACGCATGCCTATGGTGTGTATTGGTGTAATGAAAGTGTGCGCACCTGTGTATGTTCAGAGGCCAGTGGAGAACACACATGCCTGGATCTATCACTCTATGCATTATTCTTTGAGACAGGGATTGTTTCTGAACCGTAAGCTAGGCTTGTAGCCAACAAGTCTCAATGATCCCATTGTCCTGGATTCCCACAGGGCTGGGGGACCAGGTGGGCACACAGTCATGCACATCATTAGCCTATTTTTATGAGATCATTTGTTTTTATTTTTAATAATGCTTATTAGTTCTTTGGGGCTGTCATACAGTGTATTTTGAACATATTTTTTACCCCCCACCCCCACCAGAGTTCCTCCTCTTACCTCATCTCGACCCCTCATCCCTTCCCTTCCAACTTTAAAACTCTCTCTCTCTCTCTCTCTCTCTCTCTCTCTCTCTCTCTCTCTCTCTCTCTCTCCTCTCCCTCCCTCCCTCCCTCTCCATAAGTCTGCCTGTGTGTCTCTGTACCTGCTCCCATCTACTGTTGGAGGAAACCTCTGACAAGTACACAAGTCACACAGTATATCATTTAGAAACATCTCATTGATTTTTCCCCATTCTTGCTTGGTTCAATCCTAGGTCTCTGAACTATCCAGTCTGTGATCCCTGGTCATCCAGGCAGTATAGGGCGTGGGGTTTCTCTGTGCCATGGGCCTCCAGTTGAACCGGACATTGGTTGGCCACTCCCACAAGTTCTGCACCATCAATGCCCCAGCACATCTTATAGGCAAGGAAAGACTGTAGGCAGAGGATTGGTGTTCAGGTTTACTTTCTGTAGCCTATAGAGTACCTTCTCTTGCCAAAGAGACTAGAATGTGGGGATGAAGGCTGTAAGCCCATACCCACACCAGCTCAACCTCTCTACACCCAAAGAGCTGAGCAGTTCTTATTCTTGGCAATGACTCCCATCAGTTTTCAGAAAGTGGCCTTCTTTTTCTAGTATCAGCCTTGGTTCTTTAGGGATCTCCATGACCCCCCCCCTCAGCCAACAATTCAACATAATGTGACCCAGTCCCACCACCAGAAGCTTTGTCTGGCTACAAAACAGGACCAGTTCAGACTTCCTATCCATTATAGTAATAATCCTTACTAGGGTCTCCCTCATAAACTCTAAGAAGTTTCTTCTGCGTGAATTTCCACCTCTCTCTCTCTCTCTCTCTCTCTCTCTCTCTCTCTCTCTCTCTCTCTCTCCATCCCCACCAACCTGATCCATCCTGCTCCAGTCCAGTCCCCATTGGCCAGTAGCCCACCTATAGACTCTATTCTATTTTTCCTTCCAAGAAAAATGCCTCTAAATAGGCAAAAATCATCTAATATCTTTGCCAAAGGGTAGCTGTGTTATTCTGTACATTTTCTTATGTGGGATTTCAAAGTTGCTTATTTGAGAAATTTGGCATTAAGCTGACTTAAGGCAAGACATATTGAGATGAATGACATAATAATGATATAATGATAATTATCATTTAAAAACTCATTTTTCCATCTTTTATCAACTTCACATTTTTAAAACTCTGGGACTGGCATTATTGTCTTCATCTAACACAAATATAAAACCCTAGGCTAAGCTAAAAAGACAGATCCAAAAATATAGTACCATACTTCCATATATATATATATATATATATATATATATATATATATATATATATATATATATGAAGGAGCAAAAGAGAGAAAGTTTGACTTGAAATACAAGGTGAGAAAGGTGTCTGGGTAGGAGTAGTAGAGGTGAAAATATTTTTTTTTTAAAAAAAAGAGAATAAAAAGGAAATCTAAATTTGTGGATTTACTTCTAAGCCAACACATAACACTAGGGCTGTAGAGGTATTTCTTCCTTGGGAATGACAGACCAATGCTAGATCACAGGCTTGCTGTGCCATGCAAATGGCAGATTCATGTCCAGATGCCACCAGATGACTTAGCTCTGGGTCCTGATATATTTTGTGTATGCCAGATATACAATGACCATGCCCTGCCAAAGAAAAACAAGGTCAGCTGACTCTGCGAGCCACTCAAGTTAGTAAGAAGCTGGCCAAATGTCTAAGAGTTAAAATAACGGCAAACAATTTTGGCCAGGGAAAGGAGCAGATTAAGGAACATTTGGCCACCATACTTTGCACAGCCTGGAGAAATCTGGAAGAAGTAATCTAACTGATTTGAGCTACTGGCAGGCTCAATGCCAGCAGTCTGTGGACCTTGAAGCATAGCAATCCATTGTTACCTCCAGAGGAGTCATCATACATTCTCAAAGGAGAAGGCACAGCTTACACTAAAGACTGTCCAACTAGATTAGTGTTTCTGTTTCGTTCTGATTTGCTTACCACAACCCCATCTCCTTCTAAAGATCAGACAGTGCCCTCAAGAACTGCAAGCAGTCAGCAGTGTTACCCACTTAAAGAATTCCAGACAGGCATGTGACTGGTTTAATAAAAAATAACAGCCTAGACAGGAGGCTAGGAAGACGGCTCCAACGTCAAGTGTTTGATGAACAAGCACAAGGTTCTGAGTTCAGTTTCAGGCACCCACGCAAAACTTGGATGTGATGGCACTTACTTGTTCTCGGTACTTAGGAGGTAGAGACAGGTGGATCCTCTATTATAATCAACTTCTGAAGAACAAAACATACACACACACACACACACACACACACACACACACAGAGAGAGAGAGAGAGAGAGAGAGAGAGAGAAATACACAGAGACACATGCATGCTCACATATACACAAAGACAGAGACACAGACTCACACATACACAGAGAGAGAGAGAGAGAGAGAGAGACATTAATACACAGAGACACATGCATACACACACACAAACACACACACACACAGATACACACATTAATACACAGAGATACATGCACACAAAGAGAGAGACACACAGACTCATACATTCAGAGAGAGAGAGACATACACACATACATATAAATACACACACAGACACAAACATACATATACATGCACACATACACACAGAGAGAGACACACAAACATGCACACACACAAACACACACACACAGAGACAAACACATACAAACACGCATACCATGCATATACAAAATAAAAACCTCAGGAAACACTTTTCTGCACAGAGCCTGTATAAGAATGAACTTATAAACAAAACATCCATGCATTGAGACAAAGGATATTGCACTGGAAGAAGGGGCTATGCCTTTACTAATTAAGCCTGGAAGAGTTTTCTGCTCACCCTAGTAATAGGGTCTTTCCTAGAGGGTAAGGCTGATGGCTCTGAAGGGGCCCTGCAGCCCTACCAATATCAATGACAACACAGTCTTTGAGGGGAAATATATATCTGACATCTTCCTCTCTCCCTGGTGCCATTTGGCCCTTTGTCTATTTTCACACCAATTTGGTAATGTACTCCCTGAAGGTCACTCTTTAGGAAATGCCTTAATTAAGATTTCTGCCTGCAGCAAATTGTAGCCACTATAATATATCACACTCTAGCAAGCTAGACACAGGTCATTGGCTACTCAGATCCGGTCATGTGGTGCGAACAAATATTACCATTTTCATTTTCCACTGGGTCATTTTTGAATACCATTAAGAAGGCAGCACTGACTGTAGAATTTTGTATATATTTCAATTCTCTAAGTCAATGACCATATGTATGTCTTTTGAAAATGCGTCTGCCTCAGAGGTCTATAGCAGTTTATAAATTATGAAATAATCACATGTTTAAGAGGTGTTTTACTGTATAAAAAGTAGCAGAATGGATACTGGAGGCCAAACACTTTTACAAAGAAAACAGAAAAATGGATAAGTGACCTTTTCTGATAGTTTCTATGATTTTTGAGAAATGAGTAGTTACATATTAATATTTAAGTTTGAACAATGGAAAGACTCCAATCAACTCGAAATTCAATTAATTCCCATCCATCTGTGTTTTCTTCCCCTACCTTCTCTGGAATCATGTCAAGTACCAACTTCACACCAAAGGTAATTTCCTTAACCCAATCAAGGAAGAACTGTTATCATTTTGTTTGTTCCTGACCACTATTGATTCTGCAGAGATCTGAGCCTGCATTTGGTACACATGAGCCTGAAAACATGAACTGTAAAACAGGCATAGTTCTTCATACTTCATAGTGCCTAAAAGTTCTGACCAAAGTGTGTCTGCTGAGCTATGGACCACCTCTCCTCCCTCCCTCCCCTCCTCTCCCCTCCTCTCCCCTCCTCTCCCCTCCTCTCCCCTCCCCTCACCTCCCTTCCACTCCCCTCTTCCCCTCTCTTTCTCCTCCCCTATCACACCCTGTCTCTCCTTTTCTGTCTGACTGTACCTTAGATGATGTCTCAAGTAATGGTTTATGGCTTTTATCCTAGCCAACCCCAGTCCCAAAGCAGCATGGTGTGAGGTTATGGTCATTATCCTAGCACTCAAGGACTAGCATATGTCACAGAAAAGCCAAGGTCAAGCTCCAGTTATTGTCATTCACTAAATGGTTCACTATGTCCCCTTCTTCCTAGAAACTTAACAATCAATCAATCAATCAATCAATCAATAGAGAAAAGATCTGTTCCCAAACAAAATTGTCTCCAAATTTCTGTGGATTTTTTACCCTCCAGGGCCTAAGAACCCAAATTCTGTCTTTTTGAAGAGGATGTGTGCAATCACATGTTCACTCTTTGGTTTTCTAACAGTAAATACTTTGTAGCTAGAAAGCTTAAGGAATGTCAGCATCCTGAAGGTTCCCTGTCCTTAGGTTGGGTCTCATCAAGTTATCACAAACTTTCATGAACCTTTCCCTCAGCTCCAGTCCACCAGAGACCTTGACATCCCAGGTGAGCTGTCCAAGACCTGCGCAGAGTGGAATGGAAAGCCACCGGGGCTCTAGCACCCACCCACACAGCTTCACCTGCGGTCCAGCCTGGGCTCCGCTCTTCTCTAGCCTCCTAAATATGGCTCCAACACAAGATTTGGTTTTGGAACCGGGGATTTCCCAACCATCTAAGTTCAAGTTAGAAGCTAAGGAAAAAGGACTGATTGCCTTTTTCTCTCCTTTTCTCTTCCAGTCCCCAAACAAATACTCTTATTTCCTTTATCAAAGCCCTAATGATGGCATTTGTTCACTCTAATCTGGGAGTCAATCCCCCTTCTCTCTCTCTCTCTCTCTCTCTCTCTCTCTCTCTCTCTCTCTCTCACACACACACACACACACACACACACACACACACACACACACACACACACACTTACACACTCACACCTATCTGGCCTTGAAACATCTCACAGTTCTGTTCTCACATTCCCATGTGATACTAAAAGGCTGGGGGTTGCTCTAGTTAGCACCGTTGATCTCTGAATTCCTCCCCAAAGCTGAGATCATGCTGATTGCTATTCAATACTACAAATGTCTACATGTATATACATATATGCCAGTGTAAAGAGATTGCTTTGCAAACATAAGAATTTTGGGTTGTTCCCCAGACATCAAGCTAAAATGCTACAGTGGTGTGTGTTCCTAATCCCAGCCCTGGGAAGACAAAGACAGGCAGGTCCCTGGGCCTCTCTAGTCATCTAGACTAACTTGGGTAAGTTCCACTCTATCTCCAAGGAGGTGGGTGGCATTCTGAAAGATGATATCTAAAATATCCACCTTTCATACACAGTATGTACCTGTGGTATGCACCCCCACACACGTATACCTCTAACACATGTGCACACCTATAAAAATAAAAAATTAAAAAGTAGCAAAGCATAGGCTGAGAGAAACACAAATATTTTTGAGTAAGAATGATCTTAAGTGTCTACTGACAACTATACAAACGGATATTATACATGGGAACTGTAAGGACAAGTCTCTTTGCTCGACACTAGTCCTATCCTACCTAGTTCCTGTGGACATTTGCTTTTTCAATCCCTACATCTAAATTTTTCAAACTTATAGATCATGTTATACAGATGACCAGATCTTATTTGTGTATCTAGTCACCTATGCAGAATATCCTTGTGATGTGGAATGTAAGGAGAGTAATCCAATAATTTGGAATCTTATTTCTCAGCTCCCAAGATTAAAGTCTGCAACAGTTGCCATTGAAAAAGCATCAAAGAGATGTGCAATGCACAGGTACTTAATGGAGACACACATGTGCATACAAATGGTTCCTCATCATTCTGTCTCCAACAAGGTTTAGAACTACATAGGCCAAGTGTCAGAGTGTCAAGTGCACGGCAGCTGATAGGGTGTGTGTAGGAACTGTGCCTCGCTCCCCTAAATCCTTTCTGATACCAGAAATATAGCACCTTGTAGCTCTCGCCTGCTGAAAAAAGGTTTTAATTCCCTTGCCAGGCTTTCTCAAATATCTATTTGCTGAAGTCAGGTGACACAGCCAAAGGAAGGGAGGAAGTTATTTTATTTTGTGCCCAATGACACCAGTTCCCCAAGCCAAGGCTAACGTTTTTTTTCTGATTAGCATCACATCAGAAATGTGAACAGGTTCTAGACCCAGTGTACAGAATGCCGAATGGCCAATAAATATGAAGTGGAAGGATGGACAAGAGAGATTCATTGCCACCTCTGTCCTCCCACCAAACAGCAGGTGCCAACCTTCCCTGCAAGGTGAGACATCGTTGTCACATTCCATCAAGGCTGGCAGGTTAAAAATCAACAAGTTAATGTATCAGCCTTGTGGCTCTGGTGAGGCTAGGAATCAACTGAAGCTGGCAGTGCCTAGGACCCTGATATCCTCTCCAAGCTCTCCCTGTGAGGCAGGCAAAGATGGACGTGCATCAGCCGACTTATCTACACATGTGCATAAATAATTGCATGCACACAACTACATCTACAATCACATATTGCCTACCTATATTTGTACATACACACCTGCATTTGCACATACCTGTATACATGTGTGTATGTAGATGTCTATATGTAAGCTGTATGTATGTGTGGTGTATGTGTGTATGTATCTTCTACATGTGTCCCTACATACCTACCTATGTATCTAGCAAACCATGCCTAAACACATATAAGTATCTACCAACGGACATAAAAATGTATGTGTCTGATCACATATTCTTGAGCATGCCTACATTAGATCTTTATGTGTGCCTACCTGAATATCTGTATCCACATTTTACACTTATCTATGTATATGCTATATACATATATGCTTTATGCGTATCTTATTTACATGTATACCCGAATACGTATGCATGTTTACATCTAGAATATATACTCTAGTACCTATAAATGTACCCACCTCCCTATTTATATACCTACTTACAGATATATGCATTTGCATATAGTTACCTGTGCAACCCACATGCACAAGCATATGTATTCCATGTGGTTATCTGTATGTATGGTCCCTATGTCTAATTATATATTATATGTTATAATGTTATGTGCTATATGCTGCAGGTTATAGGTTATATTATGTATTACTTCTCAATATTCATACCTTTCAGTTTCATGTATTCCAATGTATATACATACGCACCGACCTCCTATATATAGGCATTTACCTACCTGCATATGAGTTTTTGAACTACATCAAGCAGTTCACACACATCTCCCAAGTGAGTAGTCAAGAAAATGCACTGCGTTTGGGTGTTTCCTCTTCCATAAGCACTGCGCTCAGGTTTCACAAACACAAAATGAGTGGCAGGAAGGAATGTAGCTTAAGCACTCCAGTTGATTGACATAAGGATGGTAACCATGGTGGTGGCTTCAACATAGAGACTCAGCTGCCACGTGAGTGTCCCTCGTTAATTCTACTCACACATGAGTGTTTGATATGATGCTTCATCTTGAAAATAAGAGCATTTAAGGAAAACCGTGTGCAGGAACAATTTAGTTCTGATCGGTGCATGCATGCGGGAGGGGTGTGTGTGTGTGTGTGTGTGTGTGTGTGTGTGTGTGTGTGTGTGTGTGTGTTTCAAACCAATTTTCAAGGATTTTTCTCCTTTGCAGCCAAATGAGAGAAATAAAGTCTGCACATGAGAGATAGTATTGTCCTGGGAAATATCAAGAGGATTAATGTATTTGGACTGAAGCTAGCAGGAAATTGTGTTTCAGTTGCGCTTATGGGCATATTGTGAATACGTCACATCAGGAGCAATTTGTTAAACAAGAAATATAGGTTGTAGAGATGGGAATGCAAAACAAATGGGGAGAGACAGATTCAATAGTGGCTTTGATGTGTATCTGCATTGTTAATAAATGAGATGCCGACTCCTTCATTCAGGAAAAGTCCTCTGGCATACAGTGGAATGAGAAAGGGGGCCTTCCGTTTAAGTTCCTTCTGTGCCCCATTTGAAACCAGAGGGGTAATTCCAGCTCTGCTGATTTGTAAATACTTTGAAAGTGGAACCAGCTCTAACAAGCTCAATTCTCGCTTGATTCAAGAGAGCCTGTTACAGCCACTCACAGATTTTGTATCTCTTCACAATCGTAAATGCTAAACTCCCTCAAACAAAGGTGATTCACCTGACTCTTGGACTTAAACCACAACACAGAGGTAACTGAGAGTCACCAGGATTCAACATAACAGCTGGACTCAGCAGGTTACAGCCCGTTTTTGTTGTGTGCTGGTGTGCTCCCTCTCATTAGTTTGAAGGGAGAGGAGGGTCGTTTCTTTATTTTTAAAAATAGTAGAAATCACCTCATAATCCATGTTATCATATAAAAAGCCCCATTGAGAGTTCTTACAAATAACATCCTAGGATCACAGGGACAAAGAGATTTCCAAGTTTTCCATGGAGAAAAATCTCTCAAGCAAAAATGCTGTTGAAAATTATTCTCTCCCTGGAGAACTAAGCCTTATTTTCCACACACATTTGTAGAGCTGGAGCAAAATAACTGTAAAATTTTTCTTGAAATAACTGCAAAATTGCTATTCAGAATGCTATGATAGCTAAAATATTAAAACCGTGGGTTTTCAATGACAGTATCGTCCAAACCCTAAAAAATCTGGGCTAAGAATCTCTAGAGACAAAAACTGTCCAGGAAATAATAATGATATTGATGAGGGAAGAGACCTTGAAATCAGCTTGTTTTTATCTTCGGTTTCATTGGATCCTTAATTTAAATCTCATAAGAATTTTAGGATTAAAAAAAGGGAGAAAAACGGTACATTCTGGGATTAAAGGGCTCAATTTCACACAGTAAATAGCTCACTTACAAGAGCATTCAAGACAGTGATTACAATGTTTCCAGTGTGTTGGAAAGGGAAAAGAAATAGATTAAAATCATAGCCAGAAGTGTGATAAAAATAGGGCTACAATTACATGTGCAAGACATATATATATTTATATCTATAATTATTCTTTTTTTATAAAACTCTTAATTAAATGACTCTTCAATGATTTTATGTGCATGTACAATGAAATATGAACAAATTCACTCTCTGTTTCCTCCTATTATCCTTGTATACTTCCTAACATGTTCCCCCTCTCAACTCCGTGCCTTATTAATATTAATTAATTACTATACTTATTTACTTATCTATTTGCTTATTTACTTATTGTGAATAACGCACCCAGTCCAATTAGTGCTACTTATATGTGCAAGGATATAAAGTCATACATTGGAAACTGGGCAACCTACCATGGCAACACACACCCCAAAACAAGACTCTGTCTTCCATACATCAGGTTCCAGTATCTCCTCAGCTATTCTGTTTTGGGGAGTCCCTCTCCCATTCATGCTAGGATTTAACTGGCTTGATCTTTTGTGGGTCTAGTACTGGTAAACTCTAGTCTGTAAGTTTAGAGTCACCATAGCCATGTCAGGTCCAAAAGACATCCTATAACAGGCTTAAAGAGATCTACTAATTTGCCTGTGGGTTTTGCTGACATTGAAATAGAAACAAAAATTAGACCATATTAAAAAAAATGGTGAAGTTGCTAGTCATAGGGTAAAGAGAGTCTTCCCAGGGTTTCCAAAGGTGTTGAAAAGACAGACTGAAGAGAGGAGGGATTGAGTGTGCTCATGCCGAATCATCACAATGATTGAGTGTGCTCATGCCGAATCATCACAATTCGTCCTCAGGACCTCTTTCATCATCCCAGATCAGAACTCTGTCTGCTAATCACTGACTCCTCATGCTTTCCTCAACTCAGTTCCGACAAGCAACGTTTTACTTCCCATCTCTGTGAATTTAACTATTTTAGGCAGTTCATATATATGGTGTGTTAGTTTAATTTACAACTGCTTTGATAAAATCCCCTCAGCAAAGAAACATAGGGAATAAAGAGTTCATTTGGCTCACAATTACAGATGACGATCCATCATCATTACGAGGACAGTAAGACAGTGGGAACTTAGAGCAGCTAGTCACATTACATCCATAGTCAAGGACTACGCCTACACTCAGCTTGCTTTCTCCACTTGGGCATTGTTCACAATCCCCTTGCTGGGGAATGGTGATACCCACAGTGGAGAGGTCGTCCCACTTCAGTTAATGTCATCAAGACAATCACTATGATGTATCCACAGGTCCGCCTGATCTAGATAATCCCACCTCAAGACTTTCTTTCCAGGCAATTTTAATTTGTGTCGAGTAAAAATTAATCTTCACTTAGTAAGTTTCCTTGTGTTTCTGTGAATTACTTTTCCTGTAGCTGAGATAATATCCCGGCAGGAGCAATTCAAGGGAGGAAGGGTTTATTTTAGTTCAGGTTTCTAGGATATAGTCCATCATGGCAGCAGACACATGGTGGAAAGGAGTTTGAGGCAGCTGCCCACATTGTATCCACATTAAGAAAGCAAAGAAAAATGAACACATATATTCAGCTCACTTTTTGCCTTTTCATACCATCCAGGATCTTGGTCCCAGGAATGGTGCCACTCACTGTGGGTGTGCCTTCCCACTTCAATTAATAAAATCAAGATAACCCCAATAGGCAAGCCCAGAGGTCTCTCTTCCAGTAATTCTAGATCTTATAAAGTTGATGACTGAGATTAACTATCACAGTGCCTGACTCACTTGACCTACCAGAGTCTTCAGGCTTTACCTATGCCTTCACATTTATCAAAATTATGCTCAAGACTGAACCCTGTTACATTATCTAGACCATATTTTGCTTAGTGATTGCTGAATATTTGATTGTTTCTACCTTTTGGCTATCATGATTAATGCTGCTGCATAAATTAGTGCACAAATATTTACTCAATATTTCCCTTCAATTACTTTGATATATACAAAGCAGAGAACATTCTGGATCATGCAGTCATTCTGCATTTAGCCTCTGAGGAACTACCGCACTGTATTCTATAGCAGCTTCATCATCATGTAACATGTAAAATTCGAAAGAGTTCCCTGTTTTCCACATCCTCATCTACTGGGTGTGAAGAGGAATCTCACAGCTTTGATTTTGCCTTTCCAGTAAAAAGCACTATCGAGCATGTTTCCATTCCCTGGGAGCAGGCATAGATGATTCTGCTACCTTTTGTGGAAATTGTTTTTGTTTACATGATGCTGAGTTTTAGTTCTTTCTGGATTCCGGGTATTAAAGATGCCATTTAGACAATTTGCAAATCGTCTCCCCATTCCTGTGAGTTTTCTTTCTCTCAGCGGTGCCTCATGACACACTCGGTGTTAATTTGGCGAGATTTTTCTTTCTTTCATTGTTGGTGTTTTAGGTGTCATATCCAAGGTATCATAGCTGAAAACCACGGCAAAAAACAACTTTCTACTTGCTTTGTCATTGTAAGTTTTACATGTATATCCTCAGTCAACTCCGAGTCAACTTTTTAATCTGATACTATGTGGATGTGCCTCTAACTCCATTCTATTTTGCATTCCAACTTTCCTAACATCACTTGTTGAAGGCTATTTTTAACTCACACCCCATAATTGCTATCCTCTACTACAGCCAATAGCTAAAGATCGTGCTAGTCACTAACTAGAGACGCAGAAAGGCTCCAAGTAATTGTCAATATGTAGAGAGCAAAAACCCCACGTGATAGGTCTGAAAGTTGAACACAGCTGTTAAGACAGAGCAGACAATGAGACAGTACTGGAGCTCTAGTCAGCCACTAGAGCCTGTATGTTCTGGGTCAAAGTCAAGGTGAAAATCGGAAGTCTTAGAACAAAATCGGAAGTCTGTAGTTTATGTTTGGGCGTCAATATTGCTGACCGTGCAGCTCAGCACTTTACTGGGATCATTTGGGGAATTGGCAGAGCTCGTGTACAGCTGGAGTCTAGGTCTGGCAGGAAACTACAACACTATTGACACCAAAAAGCTATTACCTTCTTTTGTAGCTCCAGACTTTAAGGTTTATGGATGTTTGTTGGAAGGAAGCTCTTTATTTAAGAAGCAAAGATATCCATCACACATACGACTGGACAACGTATAAATTAAGGTCCCTCCGTGATCACCTATAATATCTCAAATGCCGAAAATGTCTCTTGAGATACTCTTTCTCCTATGAGCAAGGCCCTCGTGTTGTACAAACAGAAAATGCCACATATTTATACTCATGTGGCCTGTGTGGGAGAAGTCACAGCTGACAGGAGATTTTCTAAGACTTTTAAAATATTTAATATTCAATATTTGTTCAACATTGAATGAGATAATATACAGATACAGTCTCTATTTAAGTGTATACAAAGTAGTATTAAGGACATTTCTGAAGCATAAATCCAGCATCTGAAGAGATGGGTGAGAAAACACGTTATTTTGGCTTCCATTTTACCCATGTATGTGCTTCTTTTTCTTTATGTAAGTCTTTATGCATCAGTGTATACTAACCAACTTCCTCCTTTCTGAGACAAAATGCCTGATAAAAGCAACTTAAGGAAGAAAGGAAAGAAGGATGGAAGGAAGGAAAGAAAGAAGGAAGGAAGGAAGGAAGGAAGGAAGGAAGGAAGGAAGGAAGGAAGGAAGGAAGGAATGGTGTTTATTTTGGATCATGGTTCAACAGTACAATGCATCATGACAAGAAAGTCATGGGGACAGAGTTTGAAGACAATCGCTTGCCCTCCACACTCAGGGAGCAGGAAGCAAGGAAAGATGAATGTTGTTGTGCTCAGCTCACTTTCTCCTTCTTTATTCAGCCCAGGATCTCTAGCCCATGATATCACACACATTTGGAGTAGGTCTTCTTACCCAATTAACTCAACCTAGAAACTCCCACACAGACACGTCCAAAGGCTTGTCTCCTGGCAATTCTGGATCCTTTCAAGGTGACAGACAATATTAGCCAGCACATCATGCAGTATATGATGAAAACGAAGATTAGTCTCATTCATAGACTAGGAAACCAGGTTTGTAAACACTGAATTATCCAAGTTCATGTCACTAGCGACTGCAAGAGGTAGGTCAGTTCCTACATATAGTGTATGCTTGTGCGATTCAAATGCTAAGACAGCTTCTGTGGCAAACTACTAGGACTTGCCCCAAAACTGCTATTCCTGAAGCCATGGGCAACCCAATATCTGTTTGTAAAGGAAACACATTATGGACTGTCAGTTATAGATGTAATGTGTCAGCCCAGACCCACCACATGAAGCTATGTTCACATCCCAGAGAGCTGTGGTGTCCAAGGAGCTTCTGGCAGTTTCCATCTGGCTGCTCCTCAGATGACTCACAGGTGTGCTGTTGCTGAAGTCTGCTTTACCTCCCCTGGATGTGCAAGGAATTGTCTGGCACTCGGAAAATCCACAGTGCAAATCAGAGTTCTGGCTGTGGATGGCCTTTCTGATCTAGTTGCCATGGTAACCACGGTCAGATGGAAGAAGGATAAGGTAAGGGGAAGTTATAAAAAGAAGGCTGTCTTTAAAACCTTACCTGTCTCCCCCACTCTTGGGTGTGTTGCCATGGGAGCAACAGCAATAACTATTCACCAAGTGCATTTTGGGGGGCCTTCAGCTTCCTAGGCTGTCAATCAGACAACTTAGGCCTCCTAAAAAGAGCCTCAAATCCATCCTCTAAGAACTGGAAGTTTTGTGAATACATTCTCAGTGCAGAACTCAAAAAACCTGACCACCATGAGCCCTATATACTGAGTTCTTCACACTGAAGCTCACAGGTTCGGGGCAAGGAGCTTCCTGGAGAGAGTCATGGTCTAAGACCATCAGAGGGGGCAAACCCTAAGCATGAACTCTGTCCCCGTACAAACTGGCTCTCTCCCCTCCTTAAGTGGAACTCCTTGACCCTGTCTATGCTCAGTGACTTGTAGACCACACCATTCAGCACTTCTATTACAAGTGATCCATTGCCTACTGTTGTTTCACACAAAGACTTTTTGCTTGTGTCTAAAATCACCCTGCCCCCTCCCTCCCTCATCTCTCTTCCCTACCTGATGGTATTGTCCTTTTGTAGGTTTTTCTTTAATTGTGTAGTGACAATCTCTCACCTCCAAAAATACATTTCTTTTTTGTTGAAAATGCAAGGAGTCTTTGCTGTTTTCAAAGAAGCTGAGAATTTTCTCACAGTGGTGTTTAACTGCCTTTAAGACAAATGATTTTCAATGAGATTCACAGAGAAACAGAAATGTTAGTGTTTGAATGTGAATAGACACCACCTTCCCGCACCTAGAAAATTCATGCAATTATCTCTTTGGCTACATTCCTGGGACTGGGACTCATTTTTTTGTGGCCTTTGTATCTTGAGATAAAGTGAAGGCACAAAAGGGTAATTGATTTACACATTTTCTTTCCATTGGCCAACGCTATCACTTCCAATCTGAGTCCAGATTTACACAAAATATCCATCAATCATAAGGCATTTGCAGGATCCCTTTCTTTTACGATTGGTATATGATGTGCATATTACATTAGGCAATAATAAGACGACGACACATTCTTTTCTGTATGTCCCTTTTCAATTTTTTTCCCAGACACATTCTTTTCTGCATGTCTCTTTTCAATTTTTTTTCAGCCATTGAAAAGTCTTGGGGAATATTTTTTACGATTTCCCAATCTGCAAAGCATAGTTGGAATTACCCATCCTGGCCCTTTCAAACAGACAGGGGAAGTTTTATTCTCTCCCTTCACAATTAAGGTGACTGAGCCCTAGAGGCACATAATTTGTTATTTAGGAGAAAACATCAAATTAGAATAAAGCCCCTTCCCGCCTTCCATCCCATTACAGCAATAAATGTGCAGCAGAAGGAATCATTGGGGTAGAAGACATGGCTCAATTTGGTAAAGGGCTTGCCATGTAAACATAAGAGCCTGGGTTTGATCCTCAGGACCCAAGTCATAAGCCAGGCATGGCGGCCTGTGCTTGTAGTGAAAGCACAAGATGGGCTTAGGAGAATCCCAGCTATTCCTCTACTTTTACCCTGAACACAAGAGAATGATCTTCACATCACACTTTCGTTACAGACACATGACCCTTTTGTAGTTAGATTGGCTCTTCCCTAGTAAACTTCGAATGCACTGTGGCTTACACTGTACCAGCCTATTTTCTCAGGAGCCGACAGCGTGTCATATATCCGTTACTTTTCTTGTTGTTGTGATGGAAACACATGACAAAAAAAATGACTTGTTCTGGCTTACAATTTGAGGGGATACAGTCTACAATGGTGGGAAGGTCATGATCACAGTCACAGTGACAGGAGTTTAAAGGG
This sequence comes from Rattus rattus, assembly GCF_011064425.1. Lineage (NCBI taxonomy): Eukaryota > Metazoa > Chordata > Mammalia > Rodentia > Muridae > Rattus > Rattus rattus. Next base: position 22,198,009 of record NC_046167.1, read on the forward strand.
ATTAGTCCCATGGCATCCACAGTCAGAAAGCAGAGTGATGCATCTTGGTGCTCTGTTGCCTTTCTTTTTCTTCAGTCAGGAACCCTAGCTCACAGAACGGTGCCTCGCACATTCACTGTAACCCTTGCTTCCTCAGTTGATCCTTTTTGGAAAATCCTTGACATACTTACGGGAAGGTGACTCTAGACCTTTTCATGTTGGCAGTGTTGACCATTAACACTAGGCTTTCCATAGTTCCCTAGTTACACCCTAAGCCTCTCCTGTCCTCCCTGAAGGTATTGTTCAGGTTGACACTCCTGTTCTGAAACTGTTAGACTGTAGGATGACACTCCTGCCCTCATCTCATCTTTCCAATCAGAGAAACCTTGCTCATCAATTGGTTGCTAAAAGACTCACCATGGACCATGATCCTCTGGACCATGGACCTCTGTGCAATCTTGTGTTTCCCAGCATTTCTATTGCAAGATATCAGAGAGAATCAACAGTATAACAGATACTGCACAGAGTTCGGCAGTGGGATTCAACAAGGAAAGATTTCTTTTACCCCTGAAAGTTATCTGGCTACCAATTTGCTATTTCCACTGGATGACACACATACTTCAAAACTAATATAAAACTCTCATCATTCCCATTTAGAGATATACTTCGATTTCTGTTTTGGCTCAATTTGATTTGCTTTGCTTTGCTATCTTTGTTTGATAGAGGGTCTCACTTGATAGCCCCGTTGTCATCAAACTCATGACCATCCTCTTCCCGTACTTTCTAAGCTCAGGAATTACAAATGTGAGCCTCTGACTCAGCCAAGAAGGCTACAAAACTTCATTCAAATTGTTCAATCCAACCACTTACCCTCCCCTCCCCCCTACACACACAACTTTCAGATTTCAAGTCAACAAGTGCTATAAATTCATATTCCCTTAATAACATGCAACTCTTCGGCATCTCCTGGAGCAGACCCTTTAACGCTGCATCATTTCTCACCTAGATAACCGTAACTCTGGTGATAAAGCGATTTTCTAAAAATGCAAATCTAATTATTTCATGACTTAAAACACTTCAATGATTCCCCCTCCACTTTGGCATAAAGACCATAATGCTGACCTGTCCAATAAAGCTCCTGATGGGGTGCCCTGCTCCCCATCTCTTTCTGTCCCTCCCTCCCTGAGCCTCCCACACCCTGCTCTATTGATCAGCCACATTATATTGCAAACCCTCCTAAATGTACCTTCTTTCCCCTCACTTTTCTATCTTTTGCAAACATCTTTCTATTCCTGAGTTGTGCCCTCTTGCTAGTCCTTGAAGATGCCACCTGTTTCTTATTTTCATATAGATTATCAGAAATTCCTCACATTGGGGACAAATAACAAATAACACAGTATCATTTCCTGCACTTCCCAGAGGCTCCTACTGTCATGATCTCTCCCACAGTATCTGCTCCAGGAACTTGAAATTAGCATACACACCCTTCCTTAGACCCCCAAATCCAGTGTCTGCTATTATGGAATAAGGTTTTACATTGTTCCATGTGATGAGCTGAAGAAAGTTGCTCACCAGTCTTCACAACAAATGTATCAGATGAGTGATACAGTGTACCATTAAGCTGAAACAGAATGATTGGGCTCAGGGAGAAAGCAAAGGTTGTTTCCCCAATATCAAAGGCTTAGTAAGTGGCCAGACTAATAAACCACAAATCCCAACATGTTGGCCCCAGTGCCTGCTCTGAAGCAGAGGGCACCATGTCCAGCATCACAGATTGCTGGTCCTGACCACTCTACAGCACTCCAGTCTCTAGTCCATCTATGCCCCCACCCCACCGCTGATCTTTCCTGAATTGCGGAATGAATCGCTAACTTGCCATCCATCTTTCTAGCACTGCCATCCCTGTATCTAACTCTTAATCTGTACTAATCTGAGTCGGGCTTTCCTATGTATATTTCATCTTGGTAGTGTCCTGTTGACCTGAAGGTAAAATCCTGAAGCCCTTTAAAATTATTTATAGTAAGCACAAAAGGTAGTGTTTCAATACAACATTGTCAATACATACAACTTAAGTGTTTTGCTAATATTTGCCACCCATCATCTTTCTTTGTGCACCCTCACTCCCTCCTACTAACCCCTTCCTCCTCCTCCTTGGTTGCCTTCACTTTCCCCAAATAATCTTCCTGCTGCTTTTATGTAAGATTACAAAGCACCGGGCTTACTGAACAGCCTCATGACGGACTGCGCTTTTTGACCCTCATCTCACTGTGTCTCTCTTCAGCACCACTGATCTTTGAGCTACTTAACATAATATGCACATTAGCTCCGAAGCTTCAGACAGACCTTGCTTTCTGTGCAGGACTTCCCTTTCACCCCAATTATGAGCAATTATTGGAAGGAAGAAAACATTCACTGACTTCCAAACAAGGGTGAACATATAATAAGAACTAAAACTGGGTAAGCTCAATTTCATGGAAAATCCCTGTGACTGATTTTCCACCAAATCTACATATTTTAAAATAGATGTGATTCCATTCTAGAGACTTACTAAGGGAAAGTTCTGTTGAATGAAATTTATTCTGAAATGTTTCTAGATTACTAAACAGGACTTCACCTGGTCTAGATCCCTCCTTCTCAGTCCACCATACCTAACTCACACCAAGTAGTATAAAGCTCCTTGCTCCTGGTTTGGGGATTTTGTTGCTAGCTTGATGTCTTTGTCTTTCCCTATGCAGTCCCTTCGTCTAACTGCCATCTTGTTTATATGTGGCTATTCAACCAATCATTTAGGAAAGGAAGATACTGTGATCATCTCTAAGGCCTCATTGCTCAACCCATGCATTCTTCTACCATGACGCTTGCTGCGGGGTTTCCCAATCATGTTTCAGATTCATTTTCTCTAAGGAAATATCAGTACTCCGTGCATCTTGAGAGGAGATACTGTGTCTTGTTCATCTCATTAACCTCAGCTAGCACATGGTAAATAAATATTCAGTGTGCTTATTGAACTCCTCTGTTGGTGTGTTTTCCCCATTCGGGATTTATCGTGCTTAAGCTTGAATCGTCATCATTTATTTTGCATGATCACAACTAGAATCTTACTGTTTAGTTCAAGAGACAACTGATTATACAGAGAATAGTCTACATTTATAAAACATAGGGTACCATCCTGTCTTATTCAATAATTAGATGTACAAAGGTCATAAACTCATGAAGGCACAAAAATCTGAGTAGTATGAATAGTGTAATAGATGTTAGAATAAGAATGTGAAAATATTCCATTACAATAGTACAGGTTATGATAGTGCAAACAATTAAGAAACCTAAAGTTTAATGAGAAATCACAGGGTTCTATTCTTAGTTTTATTTACTCCCTTTAAAAATGTGTATAAGGGAGAGGAAGGATTCAACTTTATTTAGAGGCCAGGTTACTGAGATTTTGACCATGCCCCAAGGAATATATAGATAACACAAATTGAACTTTTTTCCCCTGGTGGTAGGGTTAACAAGGATGGAAAGGAAGAGGACAGGCAAGGACTAGGCAGTAAATGTGATAGGGGTGTGTGATGTGAAATCCCCAAAGAATCAATAAAAATATTATGTTGAAAAAATAAATAAAAATGTATATAATGTTGTAGAAAGGAATATCAATTGTTGGTTATCTTTGGAAACATGAAGACATGCCAACAGAGTTCTGCTAGCTCTGAGAACTTTCTAAAGGAGGCAGTGAGTAGATTTTTGCAAGGAGGGAGACTATAAATGTGAACAGACTCTCTGGAGAGCTCCGCAGAATGAAATCCTTTGTAAGATAGTGAGTTCTGATCCTTTTAAGACTGAAAAACCACTCCCTTGGGATCATTCCCCAGTAGGGCGCCAAGCTACTAAATCTGTGCAAATTCCTTTGTGTGAGCCTCTGTGTGGTTCTTAACAGCCACGAACTCAGCAGATTTTTTTAGCTGTTCTTCTCTCTAATCATCATCTACCAATAAGCTAACATGGGATACATAAAATTTATTAAAACTTCATGTCTTGAATTAATAGGCTAAAATGAATGTGTTTGAAACAAATACTGGTTGTTAAGAGAATCTTGCATAACCATATTCTCATTGACATTAAGTGGAATTCCTAAAGATAGGGACAGGGATACTTGTTCTGAATATAACTTTAACATTATTTTGAATTAGTCATGGATTTAAGTTGCTTCTCTTCTCTTCTATGCAAATCTCTGTTAATTTAACACTTTTAATCACCCTGAGTTATGCCATTGGTCAGGCCCATGTATAGCAACATATCCTTGCTTTAACGATTCTTCTGGCTTCTAAGTTACCTTCTACAGATTTGCCAAGATGTACGTATTAGAGTTGAATCATGAGTAACCAAGTCATACTTTGATGAAGTCCATACCCCACAACATATCTACCAGCTAGGACTAGAAACAGCTTTGTTTATCTGAACTTTTTGCAACCTACAAGGAGAACTGGGTTTGTTAAACCGTTATCTTTCTCAAAACTGTGACTGGGGAAGTTAAGACAATTTGTGCATGGGGCTACATTTTGGAGTTGAAGGTACTTTCCAAGTGCTGAATCTAGAGTTCTTTGATGTTAACAAAGTCCAAGGCACTATTGTTCACATATAAGTCCCAGCATCTTGTCCATCTGAAGTCATTTCAAATACACTAAATGGATCGACATTTTTAAGAGCCTTGTTCAGCCTTCGCTCACTGGCATAAGTTAAAATCGTGTTCATTCATACTTAGGTACCTCCTTACTGGGTCCTTTGTCACAGAATCTCTCACACTTCTCTACCTACCTAAAAACGTGATCTAACTTTCTCTTCTAACATCTCTTTCTACATATTATAATGCCTGGAAATGTCAGTCTTCTCTTCTATACATGCCTTCAAAGTAACAGCAGTATTTATTTATTTTTCTCTTCTTCCTTGTTTATTTTTATCTTTTCGAAGAGGAACCTGACAATAGACTAGTTTAAAATTTTTTGATGCAGGTAAGGATGGATGAATTTGTCAAATTAAAAAGAGAAAAGATCATCAGACCAATTGACTTGATAAATTGATTTCAAGATTTTTTTTTAAAATTTAGTGTTCTCCCATCAGTCTAGATTTTTCTCATTATTTAGGACTCCTCAATAGGCCTCTAAATTTAACTTACATAAGAATGTAAAAGAGTGGTATCGAAAATGGAACAATTATTGTCTGAGCACTTAAGTGAAATTTAGAGTAACTAATGGTTTTCAAATTGTTAGCACTTTCTAAAGATACATCCTCAGATTATAATTTTCAAATAAAAACGGGAAAGAGGGAAAAGATGACAGAAGTCAAGATTTGACTACTGGATGCTGTCTAAAAAATTCACACTTGGCAACCAGAGAAATGCTCACACCCTCAGCAGTTAATAGCCTGGAGTTGCTCTCTGTAATAAAAACGACTCGACTCCTTTAATGTCTACCATCTGTATTTTATGTAGGAAAGATACTAAGGGGCTGCAACTGGGGCCACTGCCAATCCCTAAAGGGTGATCCTGACAGACCAAGAAGGGGTGAAGGCATCACCATAGAAGAATACACATGAACCAAAGATCAAGTGATCGGCCCAGTTGTATCATGTAGGCAAATGGCTTGAGCTTTCTCATTTGCAGGGTAGCAAAATCTCAGCAGGCTTCTCCCAGACTTCATATTCTATAATTCAGGAAGTACAAGGGGATCTGATTTGGGCATAGGGTTTTACTGTCTCCAACCATTGAAGTATCATTTTATCAGCGCCAGTTTCACATTCGCACAGCTGCCATGTTTGTCAGGGTAAATGCTGTTTGTACAGATAATGTGGGATGGGATGGGATGGGATGGGATGGGATGGGATGGGTTGGGATGGGATGGGATGGGATGGGATGGGATGAGATGGGATGGGGGGATACAAATGAGCAATGCTGTGTGTGTGTGTGTGTGTGTGTGTGTGTGTGTGTGTGTGTGTGTAACTAAGAAAGACTTCTATTTTTTTTGAGACAGGGTCTCTCATTAGCCTAGAACTTCAACAAGTAAGTTAGGCTGGGCAGTGAGCTCCAGTGACCCAACTGTTTCCCTTTTCCATATTGTCATTTCTAGAATAACAATCATGTACCACCATGACTGGCTTTCTACATGTGTTCTAGAGGTCCATCTTAGATCCTTATGCTTTCGAGGTAATTATTTTACCAACTGAGCCTGCTCCACAGCTAAGAAGAAGATCTTGGGTCCTACAGCAAGATGGTCTGGCCAAGTAGGCAACAAGTCTTCACATCTCAATCCCATGGACAGACCTGAAGGTCCCTCTTGAATTTCCCATCGACTGTGAATCGGTTGCTACCTACTCCATTGTGGAGGAGATGTGATTAGAGTGTGCACAGTGTTGGGGTGCTAGTCTCCATACACCAGTGACAAAAATGTGGCTGCGCCATGACCTGTGGGTGGAGACCAGCAAACAGTGAATGAGACAACACAGCACTGCATAGAAACACCAAGGTGTATCCTTCATAGATCCCATCACAGGGAACACAGAGGTGTTTTCTAAAGAAAGGAGGAGGCTATCTTCAGAGAAAGCACCTGACGTGCGCACCTCACCTTTCTGTAGCTGCTCCCATCTCAAGCAGTCCTTGATATTCTCCCTGGATCTCAGACTCAAGATATTCTCTAGCGTACTAACCAGGCAACTGGGACTGACTTAATTTTAAACTAATAGCTATTTTTCTTTTCTCACATACAATTTTTAAGTAATAATATTATTCTTAGTTTTTTTCTTTAAGTAAGCAGGAAGAAAAGGGACAGGATTGATCTAGACAACCTTGCATGGATGACATATTAAAAACATATTGGCTGAGAAGCCACCATTAAAAAGAGCTGGCACAGTAGCTCAATGCATTAGCGAGCTAGTCTTTTGATTCCACTATAATTATAGGAAGAAAGCATCAATCCCTGCAGTGGGGGAGCATTTAAAATTACAGCTGAGGTAGTAAATTACTGGTCCTCAATGTCCTCGTCAGACAGATTGCTTTCATTTCATGAAGAGGGACACAGTGCTGTGTCAGACCTAGCTTCCCCTGGCGAGCTTAATGTGTTCTATTTAAAAGCACAAGACAGAATAAAGGAAGTAGTAGGAGATTTTACAATCTGCCAGCATAAACATTTATTTTTATTTTCCCAAGAGCGTGGAGGGCCAGAGTTACACAGGGAATGGTTTACATTACTCATGTTGAGGGGTGTGTGTGTGTGTGTGTGTGTGTGTGTGTGTGTGTGTGTGTGTGTGTGTGTGTGTCGTCTATTCCTCCGGGAATAAAGCTGACCAGTTAATAGCCAATGTTTTGCTGGTTTTGCTGGGCACGGTTTCAGCAGCGAATTGAATTCTCACACAGAAGTGGCACAGTGCCTTTTGTGCTTGTCACTTTTGGCCTGTCCCTAAGCTTCCATCTTGCTCCAATGCCAGCGATGGAAGCAATGGGGCTTTAATATGTCAACACAGCCCAAACAAAACCACAGTTGGAACCAGTCTATGATTTGCTTTCCAACCTTGGTCTCATTTCCAAGGAACCAGGGGAAAAGAGGCAGAGGAAAGTATTTCTCACGAAACTGGGCAGTACTTTAATTAGTTCTTGAAAACCCAACTGGGCATCCCTACTTCCCCACCTTGAGTTTTGTCAAACAGATAGTTTGTTTTGGAGACCTGACAGAAGCTTGAAGAAACAGTAAGGCTTTTACACACATGTTCTCACTGGATCTTGGGTATCTTTCAGTTGGTAACTAAGAGCTAAATTGATAAGCACTTACAGTGTTAGAGACAGATACAGACTAAGTGAGTGCTTCGTGAGGAATGAAAGTACGGTAACTTTATATGGCAGATAGAAACCACAAAGTCTCTCTCCAGGTTTACAAGAATCTATCAAAGTGTAGCAGGGAAAGGTAGAATGAGGGGAGAAAATGGAGTAAGTAGATTTCAACCCAAAAAGTGGCATCACATAGTCAAGACCCATTCTTCATAAAGGGTAAACTGAATCCTTTGGAATGACATGAATCAAGTCTTCAGAATTCCATGCTTTTTCTTGAAAAACCCTTCCACTGTTTTGCGATCCATACTCCTGGCTGCACTTAAATCTGTCTTTGCTTTGGTTCAGTTTGTTTTACAGAGACCTAGGCAGCTTCCAACTCAAACCTAATGAAAGTCAGAGATTTTTCTGCAATGTATTGTTTTGTAGAGCAATTGTGAAATTCTGAAGTTTGCATTTCGTCCTGTCGTGATGTCAAAGGATGAATGTGCCTGCAAGGCATTCGTCTTCCACAGAAAAACTAGACTTCTATTGTAGCGCTTCCCTGGGTACCATACCAGGAAAGCATAAGAAGGCTGTGGGAATTCAAATCTTGATAGAGCCTGGGAGAAAGCACAGGAAAATAATAAGTATGGTGGTACAGACCTGTTAGGCCAGCACTCTGAAGAATGATGCAAGAGATCGCTCAGTTTGAGACGAGGCCGAGATACATAGCATACCTCTCAAAAATGTGTGTAATGTGTTTATCCTTATGTATTTGGACTGTGAATGTAGTTCAGTGATAGAATATTTGCCTAGCATGTACAAAACCCTGACTTCTGTCCCCAGCATTACTGTTATTATTAATTCTTAGCAAACTGAGTACGCCTCCCTTATTCTGAGAATGAGTCTTCCACTGAGAATAGGAAGATTAGATAACTCAACCTGACCACCAATGTATAGCTGCTTCTTTACACCCTCCCCAGGAGCTCCAAGATATTGTTAATCCCATGTATAAGATGATTTCAAAGGAATTAGACAGATTCAGAGAATGATGTGCATATAGAAAAAAGCAAGTGAATGAAATGAATATGAAAATCCTAAGACAACTGCATCCTTGTAGGCTACCAAGTATTTCCCTGACCTTTGTGAGATCTGGGGGAAGAAGATTCATCTGAAATGATGGTTTTTTTTCCATCATAGGCTATAAGCAGCATTTCTGAACTTCAGCTTCCTCTGAGGTTCACAAAACAACCAGATATGGGGAGCTACAGATGTCACGATAGAAAGTCAGAGGTCAAGCAGTGGACCTGCCTAGGAATATGAGTGGTAGCAGCCAGGAAGCTGTAGCTGCACTCCTGTACCAGAAGTGGCTTCTTAGTACAACTTAGATACTAGCCTGGTGGTACAAGCCCATAATTTCAGATACGCAAGCAGACAAAGGAAAACCACAAGTCCAATGCTTGCCCAGACAGCAAAGCAAGCTTCAGACTGGCCTAGTCAGTTTAGTAGTGCCCTGCCTTAGAAAAAAAAATAGAAAGAGGGTTGAAATAGAACTCAGGGGGATGGGAACTTTTACCTAGCACAAGCAACCAATTTAAGGTCAACCCCTAATACCATAAAACTTTGTTTTATAAAAGAATAAAAATGAAAGCATTTGGGCTCTTGTCAAAAACCTCTCCTTACTCTGTCCACCCACAGGCTAATGCCTGAGCCACAAGTCAGTATGGGTCCAAGTTCTAAGTTCTGATTTAACCCTTCCTTCTCCCATGCCCCCTAATGCCAACCACAAGAAGGCTAGGAAACGAGCACCTTCTGACTTCCCAAAGTCAACTGAGGATTCATAAAAGGAAATCGCTATCATCTCAAGGATATGACTGATACCCCAGTTGGTGAACAAAACCGGAGTAGCAGAATTGAAACAAATTCTCAGAGCAGAGAATGGGCTTCCCCAGTCATACAGGACAGGGTCTACCAGTGAACACAACTCAGCACTACTGGACTGGGGAAGACCCTGGGACGCACTAGGACGCATGGCTCACTCCCGCATGTGACACAAATGTGATAGAGCACTTCCTCAGGCAGAGGTAAATACCTGGAAGACCATTTTCTTTACATATGCAGGTACCTGAATACAAGAAACTCCTAAGACACTAAGACACAGAAGAACAATTTGCCTTCTCTGCCAGACACTAGGCAAAGTGTTTCGTGTAGTCTACCTCATTCCATCCCAGACCTATATCTCTGAAGAAAACTGATCATTCACACTTCATAGATGAGGAGTGTAAGTCTAAGTGAAAAAAAGTTACCTGAATCCATGACCTTCAGCATTGGGTTTCCTCATGCTGGGCTACAGGAAATATTGACAGTGGAGAAGGGTCGTCTCTAAAAGAACCAGACACTCTCCCTTCCTGTGCCATCTCACTGGGTTCAAGACCCTGACTCGCTTTGCTCACAGGAGACCAATGAAGGCTGAGGGCAGCCTTTTCTCCCTCTAGCTAACAGCCCTCCCTGTGGAGACCTGTGTATTAGGCACGGCTGCTCACATTGGCTGCCTGCCAGAAAGGCCCCAAAGTTCACCTCTGAGGAAAGATGACTTTAAATTGGAAAAGAATGTTTGAATGTCATTTTCTTCTTCACATTCCCCAGGAGGCTTTAACAAACCTGAGGTAGATGGGAAATTCTCTCCTTAAACATTACCAGTGGGGGAAAAGATTTGTAATTGACCATTAAAGGAATGTTAGCACATGCTATGTAAACAGGAAATCTGATTCCAGGAGGCAGGAGAGTAGACTGGACTCCACGTTTGCCTAGCGCTCTCAGCTCAGTGTTACTGTACTTGTTCACTGTAAAATAGCTGTAATAAAAGCATTTGTACCCACTCCATACAGTTACTGCGGGCCTCAAAAGGAGCCAGGCATTGCAGGAAATCTCAGATCAGGACAGCTTTTACACAAGACAACGGGCAACCTTGGGAAAGGCCCTGCTAGAAAGTCACAGAGAGGCAGTCCTCATACTGTGAGCGTGCGGTTGTCATTTCTGGGTAAGTGTCAGAACGAGTAACATTAAACCTGCTGAGACGTCCATCTGTGCCACTAATCGCAACAACATAAAACCGGCCCCTTCGCTAAGCCACACACGGAACAGTTCTTCAGGGTTTTTTGGTTTGTTTTTGTTTTTGTTATTGTTGTTGTTGTTTTTATTTTGTTTTGTTTTGGGGGCTTTTGTCATTATTTTTAATTGGTTTTCTTCTTGTGGTTTTGAGAATTGAACCTAGGACCTCATGCATGTTAAACAAAGCACTGCAACGCACAGCCACATCCCCAGGACTAATAAATATTTCTGAATAGCATCTGTGAGCTAGTTACTAAGTTAAGAGATCTACAGAGATGAGTTATGAAAGGTTTTACCCTTCAGCAAGGTGGGTGCACACAGGAGGGATATAGATATAGATATAGATATAGATATAGATATAGATATAGATACACATATGTATACACACACACACACACACACATATATATATATATATATATATATATATATATATATATATAGAGAGAGAGAGAGAGAGAGAGAGAGAGCGCTCTGGGGAAAGATAAAGAGCAAATGCGGTGGATAGCCAGACAGGAAAACAACTGTGACCCTGATACTGTATCCACAGAGGTTAGAAGCTTGGTGTTACCTCCAGGGATCCCCCTCTATTGATGACCACCCCTCCTCCCAGCAACCATGTGCAAAGATCACACCCACAGTTCATGAACTACCAAGACTCTACTAACTCCCAATCATGCCCTTCTCTATCTTCACACAGCTTACTGCCTCCTTGCCCTACCTCCAATCTACCCCATCTGACTTCATCAAGTTCTCCAGAACTAGCTGTGGTTGATTCTGAGAGGACACGCATAACCAGCCCAGCATGTCTTGAACTGCACAACATAGAAATGCCCAGAAACCTTCAGGAGCCTGCTGTGCTTTTATTCTCATTAAAAAAAATAAGCTACTTAATTTGTAACTGCATGTAAACACACAGATGCATTAGATAATTCTCAGGCCCACAAACCTCATCGCATCCCATAGACTGTCATATTCACCTTGGCGTGACTCTCGGGGCCAGCAGCAGGTAAGCATGAACCCAGTACTTTCATTCCAGATCCAGTTACAAAGTATCCCTTTCTCTCCTTGCTGTGGCAGACCATCTGACAGAAACAACAGAAGTAAGCAAGGACAGATTTGGACTCGTGTTTTATAGAGTTATAATCCTTCATGGTATTAGACATGGCAACATCTGCAATAGCTAGATCTACAGGGGCCTTGAGGTGTGACTTGTTACATTGGAGCTTACCAGACAGTAGGGAGCACTCTTAAGAGTAACTGAGCCAGCCTAGAATTCTAAAGCTCTGTCGCTATGGCCTCATGTCTAAAGGATTCATAATCTCCAAAACCAATGCCACTACACTGGGGCAAGTGTTCAAACACATGTGAGACTACGGGAGCCATTTTTTATATTCAAGTAATAACAAACAATGTGCATGCTGTCACAATTACTTCTCTCTCTAGCCTTCCAAGGGCTTCAGAGGAACAAACAGGAGATACACATGGAATAAGAACTTTAACTAAGGAGCAAGCAGAGCCCTGAAGCAGACGCAGAAGGGCTTCAGGACAAAACAGATGTAAGGTACCTAGTGGAGGGCTAGGATGAATTCCCACATAGGCGTAGTCAAAGAGAACAGTAATCATGACACAAAAGGTCGGACAGAGAAGAGGAATGTATACACTACTCATTCGGCTTCAGAAAACAGAAACCTGAGAGCAAAATAATCATTAAAGCAACTTATCAATGATCTCTGTGCTGTCTGGGATGACGGGGTAGAGTCAGAAACTCAGCTTCTACTTCCCTGGGACATTCATATAAAGTCAACCAAGGGCCCGGAAAGGCACAAGGAATCAGTATATTTAGAGATTCTTTCTTGGAAATAAGCTTTTTCTGATCGGGGCAAGTTTCTCAAAAAAAAAAAAATTAAAACCTTATGTGGAGGAAAAATTAGATAAATCGCCCTTGAAATTTCTCCATTCTCATTTGGTACAAAATAAATCATCCACCTCAATGATAAAAGGATTATGAGTTGGACTCTCATTTCCTGGACCCTGGGAAGAACTATAATTACAATGACCATATTTTCTGAGCCAAACATTAGGACGGTAGGCTTGACAAGTACACGTGTACTTGTAAAGACAATAGGACGGGTTATCCGAAATGGAAAATGACCTACAGGAGCTAACGCGACCAGGAGCAAGGATGACACAGAAATAAATTGGTTTTAAGGCATTTTTCATGATGTCATTTGGGGTAGCAATTCTTTGTCAAGGTCTGAATTGTAAAATTGTGCCTGAAATTATTTCCTCACAGTCCCCGCCAGGACGTGCAGCAGGCACAGATTTTTAAAGAACTTAATTCAATTGAGTCAAACTACCCATTTCTCTCATCTTAGTAAAGATGAGCAAAAAAACAAAAGAATATATACTGTCTAAATTAGCATTTAAATATGACCATAAAAACCTGTCAGCATATTGTACACAAAATTGCTTTTTCCTCCATATTTGGTCCATTGAATGTTTGGCCTATCCTACTTTAAGCAAATTGAATACAGAATATTAAATGTGCATTAGGGGACAATTATGGGCACTGCTAGCTGCCATTCCACTGTCGCATCAGCCTTTTAGGTGAACACAGCCCTAGTTATTTAAGAACGAATAGGTTATTAGCTAATAGAGTGAGGGACAAGCAGACAAATGAGGAATTTGGGATCCATACATCAACTAAAGCAATAAGCACGAAGGTGATAGGTTAGGGAAGTTGGATTGTCAACTGATGGGAGGCTGACCCGAATATTCAGTAAGACCTGAGATGAACCACTGCCCGAAACCCTAAGCACAAAGTTCTTGATGGGCAATTTACCAGGAATAAGTCTTTTGAAGAATGCATCAATGGAAAACTGACATTGCAAGGCCTTGGAGGCTCCAGAGGTAAACAGAATGAATGAAAAAGGCATGCTTGCCATTCGAAGGACCACAATGACTGTGGTGCCATGATGAGAGAGAGAGAGAGAGAGAGAGAGAGAGAGAGAGAGAGAGAGAGAGAGAGAGAGAGAGAGAGAGAGAGACTGACCAAGGGCAGGGGAGTTGCCTCAGCCAGTCAAACGCTTGCCACACAAGCACAAGAACCTGAGTTTGCTCCACAGAACCAATGTAAAAGCCAGACACAGTGGCATTCACTTGCCAGCACAAATGAGGCAGAAACAGGTTGGTCTCTGGGACTTGATGACCAGCCAGCCCAGCCAGCCTGGTCTAATTGGTGAGATAAAGGCAATGAGAGACTCTGTCTCAAAGCACAGGGGGTACAGCTCCTACAGGAGGATACTTGTTGTCTTCTGATCTCTGAACACACACACACACACACACACACACACACACACACACACACACACACACAACAGAGCAACTGACAAAAACCAAGACCAGACTCCATTCACAAAACTATCTTTGGACTGCATTAGTCCAGTAAGGCTGCTGTAACAAAACACCAGATTAAGCATCTTAAATGGCAAATGTTTCTGTCACACATTTCTGGGGGCTAGCATTCTGTAATCCATGTGTCAGAATAGAGTTGAGCACTCCTGACGCTTCTTTCCTTGGTTGGTAGATAACATTGCCTTCCCTGTGGCCTCATACTTTCTGTCTCGAATATTCGTACCGTCTGACCCCGCAAATGTCCTTCTCTTCTAAAATAGCCTGTCAGATTTGATTAGAAAATATACAGATGACTGAATACTAATTTAGTCCTCCCTTGTGCAGAACCTACTTCCAGATACAGTCACATTCTGAGTTGCTTGAGGTTAAGGATTCAACACATGCATTTTAGAAGGACACAAAATTCAGCCCATAGAATGGGGTCAAATCAGGCCTTACAGAATTATAGGAAATGGCTAAAAACTTCAGAAAGCCTATAACGACAGGGAGCAAAGTAAGAAACTAGATAGGTCAGTGAAGGAGGCAGTGTCCTGGGATTGGAAAGCTTCATGATAGAAATAGTAGAGAGTCATCAAAACAGAAATGGGAGAAGGTCCACCATTAAAGATGGTCTCCACCTCATTGTAGCAAGGTAGAGCTGCTATCAAGACCTCGAGTGGGAGATTGACTTTATGGCTTTCTTCTCTAACCCTTGGTGCTCAAAAACAACACAAAGCCAAGAAACTTAAGTTCATAGAAGGTTAACTGAGCACTAAGTTGCACAAGAGATGAATTTGTCTGGGACTCTGAAGGCTTATTTTCTAGTGGGACTTTATTTACATCTTAAAATGAAGTGCCCGGTTTGCATATGGGGAGTTGCAGGAAATCTGGTGATGTACATCTGCTGTTCTTCCTACACAGTGTAGCTGAAATCTCAATGCAAATCCATCGGAGGCAAGGGAGGAGAGAGACCCATGAGCCTGTGAGATGCTTTTTATGTGTGTGGGTTAATGAGGTGTCTCTCACTCCACAGATGGAAGGAGCCTTACATTGGAAGAACCAGAAAAGAGAGTGGACTGTGGGATGTCAGCTGGAGGCTAGGATTGCTCTGACGGCGAACCCCTGATCCTTACAGAATTGGGTTTATGAGGCCACACTGTCCCTGCTCTACAATTTCACAAAGTCCTCGTGGTCTTTAATACTTTTTATTTAGTTGCCCAGAAAATGATTTTCCAAATGTGCTCATTGACTTTGTTCACCACACCAAATATATTATTTAGTATGGAGATCCGTCCCAGGAGATCATGAGACGTAATCATCTCTCCCCAATGAAAAAGAATTGATCTTTTCTCGGGTACTCCAAAGATTTCAATATTTCATTTTACTCCAAGTAAAAGGTTAAATAAACACATGTTTAGGGACGGGAGGAGGCAAGAAATAACCACTGGTGACCTTCTTGCCAACCCATCTAGATTCTGAATTCATTTTGATGATCGACAGCACCAATCTGTCAACTCCCTCAAGAAGATTCTCAAATGGTCTGCTGATAGACAGTCAAGGTTATCAGGCTTCTCAGAGCAGGAGAAAGCCATATCCTGGTAGAGACTTAGCATGTCTCAAATAGAGCATTCTAAGGTTATTTATAAGGTTAGAAGCTGGGGTGGGAGGCATTAAGGCAGATCTATAAAGCAGAGAACTGGATGGTGCGTAAACATTATGAGGAGTTCATGGTGTTTAGATTCCTAGGCAGAGCTGTGGTCTGGAAGTGAGTCCTCACAGCAAGGTTTTATTGTTGATAAGTAATCTGTTTAGTTGGTTCACAGGCTTATCTTGCCAGTACAGATAGTTTTTGAAGGATGAAGTGAAGTTAATGTGGTCCTGATATTCTTTAACACAACAACAACAACAAAAATTACACTGGTTCCTGTTTTTATTGGTAGATAAGATCTAAAAACTTCTCTAATGTTTCTCTTTGGCCAGAATTGGTGGTAAAATTAGATGAGACTATATGTCTCGTTAATTTGGAATAATAGTTGTACATGGAGGGGTTGGGGATTTAGCTCAGTGGTAGAGTGCTTGCCTAGCAAGCACAAGGCCCTGGGTTCGGTCCCCAGCTCTCGAAAAAAAAAAAAAGAGAGAAAATAGTTGTACATGGAAAATTTCTTGATCTCATCTCATATGACTTGCCTATAGAGTATACAAATGATTCCAACCAAAATATATATATAACCTGAATATCATATAAGACTTTTAAACCACTCTTGCATGACTTACTTGATTACTTAGGTGAAGCACACTTTCAAGCAAGATGAATTATTTGCTTATTATTTTGTCCTTTTATTTATATTCATATAAGATATATTTGTTTTATGATGAGAGAGGGCTAGGCCAGAAAGAGGTCATTATTAACATTCACAAAAAGATGCTTTCTTTCAATAAATTCTCTATCATAAAGAGTAAGTCTACAATTGGATGATTTAGAAAAAAAACCTATCTACTAAAAAATCTGAAAAGTGGCCAGACAAATGGATTAACTCCTTTGCAATTAGCTGTAGTATTATTATAAAATTTTGAAAAACTAAATATCCCCATAAGAAAGCTTTTCTGATGCTAGTAAACATTGTCTATATCACTTAAAACTTTTGGAGAAAGTGAAATGGTACTGTCCCAAATTTAGATGAGGCACTGTTTGAATTTTAACTTTCCAAATGTCTGTTTTTAGTTATGCACTGTGAGATTCAACTGTGGCTTCTGTTTCCATTTTTAATTATTTTAACTTTTGCTTACTTAGGTCTAGCTACTTAATCAATAGATACACCCCTGACTCAACATTATCATCATCTGAATTACCTAGCACCCCAGGATAATAAAACTATCTTTCCTAATTATTGTATTCATCATAATCATTATAAATTAACATTTTAAATTCAGACAGTAACTATTTTTAAATACATATCAAATGATTAAATTTCTTCCAGGTGGTGCTTGCTTTGCATCTGGCAAAAGAACGAGGAACCATCTGGTTTTTGGGTTTTTTTTTTTTTTTAATAATTTACTTTCTTCTCACCTGCAGCCCTTACTAACCACCATCTGTTGACTGTGTAGATGTGCATGCAGGACCTTGAGCTGCTGGTGCTTGCATTGCACCTGTGAAAGCCATACTGTTTGGGGGACAATGTATGAATTCTTCCCATAGGTAGGGAGTCCTGAGGATCCAATTCCAGTTCTTGGTTTTATGAGCAAACGCGCTCCATATGGTCTAGCTCACTTATAGCTTCCTTTGGAAGTTTGTCCCATCAGTCAAACGACATGGTCTGACCTTGTGTTGTTTTTATATGACAAGAGGAAACTGCTCTTAGGGTCTGTCTGTTCTCTTCTCCCACTTTTGCCATTTATTATGCATACAAACATACATACATACATATATACACATACATGCACACATGCATACATACACACATGCATGCATATATACACACATATATACGCATGCATACATATATACACACATACATACACACATGCATACATACATACACACATATATACATACATACACATATACATACACACATGCATACATACATACACCCATATATACACACGTACATACATAACATGCATACCATACATACATACACACATACATACATACACACATACATATACACATACATACATACATACATACACACATACATACACACATGCATACATACATACACCTATACATACACATATACATACCATACATACATACACACATACATACACACATGCATACATACATACACCTATACATACACATATACATACCATACATACATACACACATACATACATACACACACATGCATACATACATATACCCATACATACACACATGCATACATACATATACCCATACATACACACATGCATACATACATACACACATATATACATACACATATACATACACACATGCATACATACATACATACATACATACAGCTATGAATGCCCTGCAGAGATGATAAGAGGGCATCAGACCCCCTAGAGTTGGAGTTACAGGTGGTTGTGGTTGTAAGCCACCTGATGTGGGTGCTGGAAACGAATTCAGAGCCTCCGGAAGCACAGTACATGCTCTAATCACTGAAACAGCTCTCCTGGCCCTGCTCTTTTGGTTTAGTTACTGTTTCTTTGGTAGTCAGTTGTAGGAATTCCTTTACCTGGTGCTGATATTAATACCTCTTCAAATACATGGTTTACAATTCTCTTCCATGAGTCTCTTTTCATTTTGATGAGGCTCAATTTTTTTTCTTTGGCTCTCTGTATGTTTGGTATCCTATCTAAGAAATCACTGTCAAATCCAATGCCATAAAATATTTATCATGTTTTCTTCTAAGACTGTATTATTTGTGGGCTCTTATAGTAAGGGTTTTTCTCCATTTTCAGGTAACTTTTATATATAGCATTTGGTAAAAGTCAGACTTCATTCTTTCACACATGAGTATTATTGATCCTCGGTCAGAGAGGCAGAACTGCTGCGATCTCATGGGTACCAGGGCCCTGTCACATCCAAAAGGCATTGTTCTCCCCAGTCCTCCCCAACCTCTGACTCTTACAACATTCCTGACCCCCTCTTTCATGATCTCCCTGATCCTTGGGAAAAGAGAGTAAGACAGATGTCACAGTTGGAGCTTAGCACCCCACAGTCTCTTATTCTCCACGCTGTGGGTCTCTGGATCGCTCATCATCTGCTGCATAAGGTTTTCTAATGAGGGGCGCTCGCTGCACTGATCTATGGGTATGAGGCTAAATACTTAGAGAGCAGCTTGATTCTGTGTCCATTTAGCAAAATAACAGTATTGCACTCTCCCCTAGGGCATAAAACCTCCCAGCCACAGGTTTATAATACCAGGAGTGTGTTCTCTCCTGTGGAGCAATCTTAAATCCAATCAGAGAGCTATTGATTACCGCCGTAAGATTCATGATGCTATTGCACCAATGGGCATATCTTGTCAGGCCAGCCATTATTGTAGGTCACAGTGTTGACAGTTAGGTAAGAGTGTTGATGTCTTTTCAGCCTGCATAAATTAAACCAAAATTTGCTGTTTGACAGTGGCAGAGACTTTGACTTTGATAAAGGTTGGTCTGCCATCAGGCCAGATCCCTGCCACTCTCCCTACCCAGGGGACGGTGTTCAGCATCTTTGGACCTTGATCTTAGTTCTCCCATTTTTTTATATCTCAGAGTCTATTATTTTGTGCTGTTTTTTTCATACACGGAGTTTTTATTAAACAGCTGAGGGTCTATGTCATCTGTGATGGATCTAAAAACAAAAATATCCAGAGTCTTTCTTAGAAAAATCCTGAGTGAGATTTCTCTAAATTCATGAGCAAAAAATGCCAAAAGACTTCCCATCTTTCTGATGTATGGAAGGAAAAGGACTCCTGATTGAGCAGTGTGTCTTCTTCAAATAACTGTAAATCCTGCTCCGTCTTTGTCGGCCATCACTGCAGCTCCTTTCCTTGTAACACGTGTCTTCTCCAGTAAGTTTAACCTCTCTGCATCTTTCCTGTCCCTCCACATATAAGCATGTGCCCTTTACATATGACTCCTTTCAAGTGAGTTCCCTCTATACACATGTCCTCTCCCCGGTAGCTGTATGCCCTGTCCACGCCCCTAGTCTTTGTGTTGACCTAGGAGTCTGATCCAAGTTGGCTCAGACTTAGAGCCTTGTATGGTCCTATGAATAGACTAAGTCCATTTTCCGTTATTAAAATGAAATGCCTGAAGCTGAGCACTTTCTAATGAAAATATGTTAATTAATTC
This sequence comes from Rattus rattus, assembly GCF_011064425.1. Lineage (NCBI taxonomy): Eukaryota > Metazoa > Chordata > Mammalia > Rodentia > Muridae > Rattus > Rattus rattus. The sequence continues at coordinate 22,218,101 of NC_046167.1, forward strand.
ATAGTTTTGGGGACTCAAGAGTGTGGCCCTGACATCAGCTTGATTCCAGAGAGCATACTTTGGCATATGACAAAGTATGTGTGTGATAGTTGATATAGGCTTGGCCCAGGGAGTGGCACTACTAGGAGGTGTGGCCTTGTTAGGGTAGGGGTGTCACTATGAGTGTGGGCTTTAAGACCTTCATCCTAGCTGCCTAGAAGCCAGTATTCTGCTAGTAGCCTTCAGATGACGATGCAGAACTCTCAGCACTCCTGTGCCATGCCATGCTCCTGCCTTGATGATACTGGATGATACTCTGACCCTGTAAGCCAGCCCCAATTAAATGTTGTCCTTATTAGAGTTGCCTTGGTCACGGTGTCTGCTCATAGCAGTAAAACCCTAAGACAGAGTATGAGAAGATATATGAAGGAGAGGACTTAACACAGGCAGAAAGCTAGAATAGAACTCATGACTGTAAGAACAATAATCCTACTCAACATCGTATGCCATTGTGTAGATGTACCACATTTTCTGTATCCATTCCTCTGTTGAAGGGCATCTGAGTTCTTTCCAGCTTCTGGCTAATATAAATAAGGCTGCTATGAACATAATGGAGCATGTGTCTTTGTTGTATGTTGGAGTATCTTTTGGATATATGCCCAAGAGAGGTATAGCTAGGTCCTCAGGTGTTGCAATGTCCAATTTTCTGAGGAACCTCCAGACTGATTTCCAGAGTGATTGTACCAATTTGCAATCCCACCAACAAGGAGGAGTGTTCCTCTTTCTCCACATCCTCACCAGCATCTGCTGTCACCTGAGTTTTTGATCTTAGCCATTCTGACTGGTGTGAGGTGGAATCTCAGGGTTGTTTTGATTTTCATTTCCCTGATGACTAAGGATGTTGAACATTTCTTTAGGTACTTCTCAGCTATTTCATATTCCTAAGCTGAGAATTCTTTGTTCAGCTCTGTACCCCATTTTTAATAGGGTTATTTGGCTCTCTGGAGTCTAACTTCTTGAGTTCTTTGTATATTTTGGATATTAGCCTTCTATCAGATGTAGGATTGGTAAAGATCTTTTCCCAATCTGTTGGTTACCATTTTGTCCTAATGACAGTGTCGCTTTGCCTTACAGAAACTTCAGTTTTATGAGGTCCCATTTGTTGATTCTTGATCTTAGAGCATAAGCCATTGGTGGTTTGTTCAGGAAACTTTCTCCAGTGCCCATGTGATCAAGATTCTTCCCCACTTTTTCTTCTATTAGTTTAAGTGTATCTGGTTTGATGTGGAGGTCCTTGATCCACTTGGACTTAAGCTTTGTACAGGGTGATAAGCATGGATTGATCTGCATTCTTCTAATGCTGACCTCTAGTTGAACCAGCACCATTTGTTGAAAATGCTATCTTTCTTCCATTGTATGGTTTTAGCTCCTTTGTCAAAGATCAAGTGACCATAGGTGTGTGGGTTCATTTCTGGGTCTTCAGTTCTATTCCACTGATCTACCTGCCTGTCTCTGTACCAATACCACAGTTTTTTTTTTTTTTGTTTTGTTTTGTTTTGTTTTTGTTTTGTTTTTTTTATCACTACTGCTGTGTAATACTGCTTGAGGTCAGGGATGGTAATTCTCCCAGAAGTTCTTTTATTGTTGAGTATAGCTTTCGCTATCCTGTTTTTTTGTTATTCCAAATGAATTTGCAAATTGCTCTTTCTAACTCTATGAAGAATTGAGTTGGAATTTTGATGGGGGTTGCATTGAATCTGTAGGTTGCTTTTGGCAAAATGGCCATTTTTACTATATTAATCCTGCTAGTCCATTAGCATGGGAGGTCTTTTCCATCTTCTGAGACCTTCTTCAATTTCTTTCTTCAGAGACTTGAAGTTCTTGTCGTACAGATCTTTCACTTGCTTGGTTAGAGTCCTACCAAGATATTTTATGTTATTGGAACCAGACTTACAGTTATAAACTGCCTGATGTGGATGCTGGGAGCCAAACCTGGGTCTTCTGCCTAAATAATACGCATTCCTACATGATATGCCATCTCTCCATCCCTGCACATTCCTGTAAGCAGTCTCATGACATCAGATAGCAGACACAATCATCTTCCTCAACACTTAAAACATCCTGCACCCAGGAGCCTCCATCTGCAAACACTTTTAGGGGTCGAAATTTGGGCATGACTGAGTAGTAAACTAAAGTTGTATTGCTATATCCCACCTCTGGAAATTGTCTTCAACTAACGAATGAGAGGTAGATTCCTAGCTCCTGAATTAGAACAACTCTAAGCCAAATGTATACAGTTTCTCAAAGCCCCAGAAACCACGTGACTGGAAGGATTTCTGTCTCTTTTCTGATACCTTTCTCTATTCCCACCACCCTCTGAATAGAGCTTCCTACATTCCGATTCCTATCTTGGAACTTTCTTCTAGGGAAAATAAGGTAAAATAGCCCATTCCCATTTCTTAGTCTTTTGGATCACACCCACCTGGTAAGAACCAGAAATACACAAGGAAAGGAACCATCAAAAGCTAGGTGTTGGAATAGGGAGTTATAAGTTAAGTAGACAGACAGGAATGTGACACACTGGGAGGTCAAAGTGAGACCACTGATGCTGAATAACCCCCAAATGTGGCAGCAGTGAGAACAAAGGATGGATGCTCTCCTGTCCCACAGGTGCTCCTGCACAGCTCAACCTCCTAGAACGCAAACACGCAGCCATGACTGATGAAGAGAGCAAGGTCATGGAAGCAAACCCCAAGTGGTTATCTTTTTGCAAAATTGATGAAAGTCTGGAAATCTTTTGCATAAAGAACAATAACAGACAAAAAAAGTTTATTCCAAATCCTCAAGGGCAGGAAAATAAATGAGTCTCTGACTCAGAATACAGACCATGCAGACAGAATTTCTTTGTCACAACAACTGAGAGGGACCCCCTTCACCTGCACATCAGACAACGTGGAGAGCCCCACAAAAATTCTGTAGACAAAGACAGAGTCTGTCCACTTCTGGGGTGCCATGACAACGGGGAGCCTCTTGCATGGCTGAAATCTCCCAGCAAGGTCAATGAGACACAATTAGAATGCACAGGCTCCGCAGCCACCCCCACGTCCACGCCCCCGGCTAATTGAACTCACCCAGATGTTTTCTTTTCTACTCACTGAAATGATGACATTATTGGAGGTTAATAGTTAAAGGTTTATCTAAATTAGGTATCCATAAAGTTCTTAATTTAGCCATTGAGTGCCTAATAGAGATTAAATTGGACCTGGAGATACTATATTTCAATCTTGTGGGAATGACTTTGCACAAAGCTGAGGACTAGCTCACTAAGAAGTCTCCTCCTTTCACATAATATAAAACCTTTAGTTCCTAATAATAAGGCCATGACCCCCCTGAGAGTTACATAAAGTATTACGTGGGCATTGTTAGGCTTTTCCTGTGGGATTTCTCTTTGTATGGGGCTCTGATTTCTTTGTTAAGAATCCTTCACATGAGAAGCTCCTTGATGTGCTAGTGTAGGGGACCACAGAGGTTCAATAAGAACCAATAGAGGTCATCAGGGAAGTCTGGGGAAGAAAGGGGGAACCAGGAAGGATCAATGAGTGTGAGACATTTTAAGGAATTTCTTACTTTAAGAACAAATGGACCCTGCATGAACACAGTAGAGGAGGAAACCTGAATACTATAGATTGATAAAGACAGATTGTTGGTACCTGGCGGGGACCTGGACTGCAAGAATGAAAAATCAGAAGTTAAAGGAGAGTGAACAAAGAAAACAATGAGTAACTCATGATGTTAGAATGGTCACTAGTATTGCTGGTGGTTGTGTGCATGTGAATGTGTGTGTGCATACACGGATGCATGCATATAAGTGTGTGTGTGTGTGTGCACGGGTGTGTGTGGGTGTGTGCATGTGTGAGTGCATGCATTTGTGTGTATTGTGCATGTGCTGTGTGTGTGCATGTATATGAATGTGTGTATATTGTGCATGTGCTTGTGTGTGCACGTATGTGTGTGCATATGTGTGTGTGCAGCTAATTACCCCTGATATAAAGTATGTGTAGAAAAAACATAAAAAGGAGGTCATTTCAGGTGAAATACAATTTATCTTATCAAGAAAACAAAAGAAGACTCAGAGTTATAACTAGTTAAAGCAATACACCCTTGAAAACCAGTTATGCATGTACGTGTGTCCTAATTTGGTTTGGAAGCCTGTTTCTCATGGGGATTCATTCTCCAGTATATGTTGAGAGACTAGACTGTGTTTATGCTGTGACATGGGCATAAGAACAATCTTACTTATGGCAAAGAATCTAGGAGCTGCCTGAAATACCAGTAAGGGATGAGGCCTAAAGGAGGCTCAGATAAAATGAAAGAGGAACTTCTAAGTGGTTGGAAGTAGGGAGCTGGCAAATCCCCACATCAATCTCCTAGAATCTATTTCTGTGGATTATGAGCCCATCTTTCTCTTAGCACTCTGCAAATATTCTTCTTTATGAGTGATTTACCTATTCTTCCCCTGAGCCCAGATAAGTGAACCAAGATATCTCATGCAATTTATTTGTGAAATGGGCACACCACCTTCCTTTTCCTATTTGTTTTTGTATTGTTTTTCTGTCTGGTCTCTTTTTGCTTTTTAAATGAAGCATGAAACTTCCCCATGAGGCTAATAATGGTGCATGCTGGGCCCAGCGTGGCATAAAGTTCACCTGGATAGGAAGTCTAACTAATAAGAACAAATAGATCCTGTACTATGTCTTGTCATATTTTAGGTCATTTGGCAGATTCAATTATTTTCTCCTAATTTTCAGAGCTTCCAGGATGGTGTGTATGTTCTTTACATAGGAAAGTGGGGTTTAAAAGTCCAGTAGTAAGCTGAGTCGCGTGGTTCAGTTTCTACTGTCAGGCTTCCATCCTCATGCAAATTTAATTATAATAATAACAGTAATAGTAGTAGTAGTAGTAGTAGTAGTAGTAGTAGTAGTAACAACAATAATGATGATGATGATGATGATAATAATAATAAATAACATTAACTAGGGCTGATAACTGGGCAGTATTAGGTTTCAGATGCTTGAAACCTAATACATAAAATTAGTATATCTTTCTGATTTTCAGTTTGAAGAAAGTCATTCAAGATTGAGCCAGGTTGATACGTGGAGCCACATTTTAAGAAAATATGGTATACTGTGTGGATGCAGCATATGAGAGCTTGTTCCATTTATCTCTGTAAGATGGGTGTTCTTGAGAGCTAAGATATTCTCAGACATCATGCTTGCACAATACTTAGGGTTCACAGTTCATTGATAGTAACCATCAAAAGACTCTGATGAGCACAAGGTGGTGAACTCAAACTCTCTGTAGAGAGAGATGCCCAGATCAACCAGTGGCAAATGTGTTTCTTTGACATCTCTTTGTTACAGTTTGAATCTGAAATATCTCCCACCAGCTTGTGTTGTGAATTCTCAGTTTCTGTCTTGACACATTAATTTGAAGGCATGTGGAGGCCATGGAGCCTGGATGCCCAAAGTAGGTCACTAGTGGTGGGTCTTTGAAAGTAGGTCACTAGGGCTAAATCATTGAAAGTAGGTCACTAGAGATGAATCTTTGTCTCTGGTTATGATCTGCTTCCTCTACTTCCTGGCCTGTACTGTGTGAACAACCATTACTACCTAACTCCCACTGCCATGGATCTCTCTTGCTGCCCTGCTTTGCTGTCAGGATGTCCTGAAATTACTCTGAAACATGAACCAAAATAAGCCTCTTATACACTTAGGTGATTCTATTGAATATTTTACTTAAGAAAAGACAGATGTTAAGTCTTAAGTATCCATGTGAGTGTTTTATTTCATGTTATATCCACATTAAGTTTCTTATTAAAGTAAGGTTAGAAGTTCTGCAATAGACAAAATACTTGGAATATCATTTCCAAATGTTCTGGTTGAATTTACCTTCCAGGAAGGTAAAGATGCTTCACCCTGCCCTTTATGGGCTACAGCCTCATCACTCAGTCTCCATGCCCCTGGAGCTTCATAGAAAGTAGATCTATTTATAGAGAGCCTTTATTCCTCTGTCCAATCTTTCTCAGTCCTCGGAAACATACCTTCATTCACATATTGTTCTTTCTTTAGATCTCGTAAGCTCTGCCATTTAAAAGGGTAACAATTGTTTACACACATTCAAACATGTACACTTTATTCAAAGCCAGCTGTAGATACTGAGGCCACTCAGAAGATTGATGTTTAACTTTTACAGTTCTTTATATATTCTATATATTAGTCCCCTTTCCCCCAGCACATTGATAAGTAGCTGCCAACAATTTTCTCAAGTCTATCTCTTCAGGTGTTTGTTTCTTTTACCTTACAGGATCCATTTAATTTCATGTAATCCAACCTGACAGTTCTCTTCCAGGTTTCTTCCTGTGCTGTTCAAGAGTTCTTCTCTGAAACTTTTTCTTAAAGCCCATGACTTGAAGCATTTCCCCTGTGATTTCCTCTAGCAGTTTAAATGTTTCATAAATTAAAGTTTTTCACCTATTTTAAGTTGACTTTTATTCAGAGTGAAAAATAGGGATCTAATTCCATTATTCTAAATACAGATGCCCAGTTGTTTTAGTACTATTGGTTGAAAGGTTGTCTTTTTTTTCTCCATGTTGGTCTCTAACAACTTGATCACAAAGTAGGATAATAGTTGTGTGAATTTATTTCTGGGTCCTCTACTCCAGTCTGTTCTTTAGTGTGTCCATTTTGGCACCAGTACTATGCTTTCTTATCACTGTGGTCTGTGGTATAATATAAGGTTAGATACTGAGATACTCCCACTTTAAATTTTCTGCTTATTTGCTTTGACTACTCACATATTCACTAGTTTCCAAATGAAATTTGGGATTATATTTTCTAGGTCTATGATGAATGTCAATGGAATTTTAGTGGAAATGATGTTAAATCTGTAACTATTTTTAGTAATAATGCAATTTTCATAATATTAATTTTGCTAACTTATGAACTTTTGAGTCTTCTAGTCTTCTATTTCTTTCTTTGAGGACTTACATTTTTCATTGCACAGGTCTTTCATCTACTCCATTAGGTTTGTTTCTAGCTATTTTATTGTTTTTTAAAGCTATTTCAAATGACATATTTTTCCTAACTTTTATCCTAGCAAGTTTGTTATTAGTATATAGAAAAGCTACTGGGTTTTGTATATTGACTTTGTATCCTGATGCTTTCCTTAAAACAATCATATCTAAGAGTTTTCTGGTAAGGTCTTTAGGTCTCTTCCATAAAGTATCATATCATCTGCTAATAGAGGTAATATGTCTTCTCCCTTTCCTGTTCATAGGCCTTTACCTTTCTCTTGTCTTATTGCTCTAGTCAAGATTTCAAGCACTATATTCAACAAGAATTAAGAGAGCAGGCACCCTTGTTTCATTGTAGATTTTAGAAGAGACGCTTTCTAGTTTCTCCTCACTTGGTGTAATGTTAATTGTACATTTCTCAGATGTATCCCTTACTACATTGAGGCACATTCCTCATAGTCATGATTTTTTTAGGAGAGCAATCTATACTTTTAACAAAGGCAGTTTTGTCACATCTCTTTTATTTTATTTTTTTTTTACTGTTTTGGTTCTCAAAAAGCATAGACTCTATTAAAATCCATATAGTTTTCATATTAAATTTATGTCTTCTACCCACCTGGACGTGGCTTTGAATTTTTAAGAGGTAGAAGTCTAGTTTCATTTTTTAATATTGATTTCTAGTCTTCCAGAATTTATTTAATAGTTGATATTTTTCTCAGATCATAACTCATTTTCATCTGTTTTTATTTCCAAGCTGTTTGCCTGCTCATTCTTGCTTGTTTGATTGTTTGTTTATTTGTTTGTTGAGACAGTTTCTCTGTGTAGTAGCCCTGGATATGCTGAAACTCACTCTGTAGACCAAGCAGGCTGACCTCAAACTAACAAGAGATCTACCTGCCTCTGCCTCCTGCCTCCTGCCTCCTGCCTCCTGCCTCCTGCCTCCTGCCTCCTGCCTCCTGCCTCCTGCCTCCTGCCTCTGCCTCTGCCTCTGCCTCTGCCTCTGCCTCTGCCTCTGCCTCTGCCTCTGCCTCTGCCTCTGCCTCTGCCTCTGTCTCTGCCTCTTCTGCCTCTGCCTCCCTCCTAAGTGCTAGTATATAGGCATGTAGCACCACACCTGGCCTATTCATTCTTTTATCTACTGTTTTTCTCTTTCTTATGTAGAAATGAATTGTAAATTCAGAAGATTAATACAACATAATATTGTAATGACTCAGAATCTTAGCTCCTGTCTTTTTTTTTTTTTCCATAAATCCGTTTCACAACTGTCATGTTTAAGCCATCCTCTACTCTTTGGATTCAATGTGTGACCTTCCAGTTTATCTCACCCCTCTCAAGTGTTTTCACAAACCAGTTATATATCAGTAGGGAGCATGGACAAGCAGCTCTATATGGTATCTTATATCAATGTTATCATTTCCTCTCTACATATTTAATCTATAAGTCTTGGCTACACAAGATAGGTAGGTGTTCTGCATGTCTTCCAGTGGTTTATGGGAGTATCATGCCTGACTTGGGCACAGAAAGGGAATCATGTTGGTCTATCATTGGTTCCTTGAAGTCATTTCCTGATTCACATGAAATTCATATAGATGGCTAAATTGAATCAAGGTGCAGATCTTCACAGAACTTCCTGTTGAAATATGGAGCATAAATTTCACTGTCTTCCACGTCTTTGCTCTTTCAGCTTTCAGGTAAACTGAGAGCTTCACATGAAGTGAGGCTCAGGATTCTTTCCTTTTGTCAACCGTTTAACAAAGCACTCTCCTCTGGACTCCAAAACCCTGTGAAATCAAAACTTCCATGCCTCATGTCACAATCACCTTCACTTTATGGAAGTAGACAGAACATGTCAGCCTCAAAACTGATCCTCCTTAACCTCCTCATGAGTATTCTCTTGAACAAATAATACATGTGTTTCCGATCTCTATATTATGTACATTAAATATTGCAGAGAATATGACTGTCAGTCCACCTTGACACTTGGGAAAACCTATCAAATTTAGTTTATATATTTACAATGCTCTACTTTTCATTAAATTGAGAATGAAATATAATATTTGAAACTTGCGTAGATTGAAACCTACTGAGATAATCAATACTTGGAATTGGTTTTGGTTTTGGGGTTTTTTGGGGGGTGTTTTTTGGGAAATAGGAATTTAATTTAATTTTATATATTAATAGTTGGGTTTCCCATAATTTAATTAACAATCAAAATTATAATGTACTACCATCCTAGGCATGAGCGAGTACTTTCAAGAGTATAAATGAATTAAAAACAAATTGAACAAATACATAAGGAAACAAGTGATCAAGCCCACAATGGATCAAGATCTATAGTAAGAGAGCTCACATATACTCCTCTTCCTTAAAAAATTAGATGGCTATGTAGCTGGTCTTCCATATTTTTATTTAATTTTTGTTTATCCGTTTGGAATTATGAAAGCCATCTTTCTTTCTCATACCTAACTACCAAGCTCATTTGACCTTCTCATCTTTTAAAAACAGTTGTAAAAATTCCATTTTAGAGATTAAAAATATTTAAAACCCAAAAAAGTTAAATTATTTTCACAGAATAATCTCAAATATTTATAGAAGCTTGAGACTCTGCTCTGCAGCTATTATAAAACAATTCTCTCAATTCTAATTTCTTTTATGCATTGCACAAAGTAGCATCTTATAGACCTGCTCATTCAAAAGTCCCTAATTTAATCCCCCACACTAAAATGCTTTGGGTAAATCTGGCATATAAAATTATAATTAAACCCTTAGCCACTGGCTATAATTAACTAAGAAGTTTCATTCATGTTTTACAATTAAGTGATTAAACAATGAATTTTCAAATATTTCCCTAATGAAGTCATGAACTTCAAGAAACCAAGTGCTGTAATTAAATTAAAAAGAATGAAACAGAACATTTGAAAATCACATAGGTTGAAATCTTCTGAGACAGTTATCTCTCCCTGGCTATAAGTCAAGTATTTTCAAAGGAGGAAAAAGAAAAACCTTTGAATAAATACATAGAAAAACAACATTTTTCAAAAATCCAGCATGAATGAAGCACTGTAGTAAATAAATTCATACATACTAAAATTTCTGTCCCCACAAGAACATTGTAGACTACAGTGGCTATCATTTTCTTTAAAACAACAACAACAAAATATAAACAAAGACTTGGGGAATTCTAGTAAGTTTTCCTAAAAGCATGGTTAGCTGAGAGAAGACGGTGCATGACCCCCAATGGCCCAATGCCATTGTTACTACAGCATTACTTTCCTTCACATCTTTAGGGCCATTGTCTACTTTATGGCTATATAACCATACTATGCCATTTAATATGAAAATCCCCTTTGTTCACTTGTAAAATAGAACAAACAGAATGCCATACATTTTACACTTGTAAGGATTAAAAGAGAGACTGGAGAAATGGCTCATCAATTAAGAGCATCTAGTGCTCTTGCAGAGAATCTGAGTTCAGTTTCCAGCACTCATTCCACAAAACTCACAATGGTCTGCAATTCCAGCTCCAGAGAATCCAGTATCTGCTTCTAAACTCCGTAGTCACTTACACTCCTATGTTATGTGTGTACCTGTAGACATACACAGAGATACAAAACAATGTCTTTTTTTAAAACTAAACCAATATGTGTAGATATGACCCTAAGAGCACATTAGAAAAGTATTGAGGACATGCTAATTGCCCAGTAAAGATTAGCCGTTTGTTTTTTGTTTTTTTTTTTACTACTGCTACCATCAGTGAACACTCTTTGGATAATTGGTAAAACATCTGCCCGCACTCATCATTATCATCTGAGGTAGTAGTAATAATATTTTAATTTCAAAAATAGTGCAAAAAGATGCAAAGGGACTTTCCAAGATAACTGTTCCTAAATGTTGACCATCGGAGACACAAATGCATTCTTTCAAACCTCTTGTCTTGCTCTGTGAAGACACAGTGCATTAGTTTAGTGATTTTCACCTTTGGAGAAAATGGTGGTAGAAGATAGAACCCTACTAGTGGGAGACCAGGCTTCGTGTGAAGAGAAAGATCCCATTCTGAACTATAATGCCCCCTGCCCTCTCAAAAAAGGGGGTGGGCAATAAACCTTCCTCTTGTTTCATCTTTCCTCTAAAATATTAAATAATCCACTCTAGAATTTCCTCAGTTGAACCTCCTAATTCTCCTTTCTATGAGGCAAACCATATTTCTCATTCTTAGTAAACTTCCTTTCAGCAAACTAATCAGATTTGCTGAAAGATGCATAAGCCCCACCCCCACCCCTCTCCACCCTGCCAATCAGACAGTCACTCTTCATCCTTTTCTCTCAAACCCACAGTCCATATAAATACTACTGGATGTATGTTCTCTTCTGTTATTGATTTCTCTTAATTTTCTCAACTGAAGGATAAGATGTTTACTAGACTGAACCCATTTTGTACTTAATACATTCTTGTATTAAGTGATTCACTCAGGAGTACATACGTGCAACAGATGTATGGATAGTTATATAAGAGCACTTAAATCTTCTTGTCAACATGGCATTTTTTATGACTCCATATTTATTAAAGAAATATTTCCTCTTCTAGTTTATATTTGAATCTCCAGGAAAGCATAATTCATTGCTGCCATGCATCTTAGTTGGGCTGTGTAACTTGTCAGATTGAACTATCACATTTTCATATTTTCCTTGTTTCTGTTTTGCTTTGCTGCTTTGCTGTTGGCAACTTGGTTGACATAGCTGTACCTTTTGCCCATTTCATGGGCCTTCTATGCTTTCCTAGGTTAGACTTCCCTGTGTGGTCCTTCCAAGTTTTGCTAGAAACAAACCAACAAAAAATTCATTTATGTTTTTCTCTGTTCTGTTATTTTATGCATAAAATATTGTTATATGACTAAGTTCTTATTAATGTTTAATTTCATAAGTAGTGAGTGCCTTGCTTTTTAAAGGAGATAGTTGCTGGTCTTTGCCTGTTATAAACTGTTTATTTTCAGTAGACTGTGAGAGAGCTTGAGGCAGCCACCATTATTTGAACCAGGAGAAAAGCTGTCACATGAAAGAATTTGATTTCCTAGTTTTTCTGTTTATTGGTTCAATTTAAGGAATTGCAGAGCTCTCTTACCCATGCCTGTAGTATGGGTTTAATATCTAAAATAGGAGACATTAACACATAACAACACATAGGAAACTTAATTTTAGACTAACTGAGACCAGCAAGTGAGTCCCTGGAATAATGTTTGGGAGTCTGGGTCATAGACAAGATGTAATTGAGTAGAGTTTGACAAGATAGTAGGAAATAATACTTACGCAGAAGAGAAACCCTAACTCTTCTGTAATCTCTTCAAGAAAATTAAGAGGGGTGATGGGAGATAAGAGTATAATAAGCTATTGCAGAAACGTCCAAATAAACCAAATCTTATACAATTAAAATTCATGACCTTCATAAGTATCTATGAAACATTTAACTTCCTAGTTTCAACCTGAAAATTATTTGAGTATTTTTCAATATTGATTAATGTTAGCATATTGAAAACTCATTATATTTACTAATGAATACTTATTACAAAGTTGGATAGATTGTCTCAGAATTTAAAAACAATATAATAATGTCATAAAAGCAAGTAAAAATTATTGACTTCACTTTCTAAGTGATTTCTGTAAGTAAAAAGTAATATATACTATCTAGGAAGGGTTAAATATAGGGTTCATTTAGGTGACCTATGTAAAGGAGTTGGATAATAATACCAGCTTAATTAATTGTTTTCATTTTAAAAGTCTGCCCAAAATAAGAACCATATAAAAACATTGAAATGTATGCATTAACTTTTTTCTGAAAAGTTGCCTCTTTATTGTGAAAGATTGGCTGCACTAATACTTCTTTCATTTTAGTGCTGGAAAGAATATGTCAAAAGCAATGTAAGTGAAAGAACATTTGAAAGAGCAGTCAGAAATATGGCCTTCTCGGAAAACAATTTTTCCAAACAACTTAGCTCATTGGGGAAAAAATTGCTGGAATTATCCTTTTTCTTTTCTTTTCCCCTTGAAAACAATATACTTTACACATTTTAACTGGGTAATAAAATGAATCTAGAGGCAGGAATGGCTAACCTTTCAATAACAAATTAAACTAGGCATCTACTGCACAAATGCAAAACCTGACATCTGGTCTACCTGACAGTTGTACTTAGAAAATGATTCGGCTGACACCACCAAATAAGCTGAAAGTTGGCTTGCCATTGAACTTGTAAAGAACGTGTAATCATAAGATACTTCTGTAGCCTGTGGGCTCTCTTCCCTCTTGGCCTGGCAAAGGCTGGTGTGAGATGTGCACTTGGGTTTTATTGGGTCTTTCAATGTCTCAACTGAAGCATGGGAAACTGAAAAAGTCACTTCAATCCTTGTAGTTCATAGCTCCCCAAGTACCTCATCTCTCCATTTAAAACACTCTGATTTCTTGGTCTCCCACTAATTTCTATCCAACAGTAAAAATCCATAGGGAAATATTTACAGCTAAAATTCTACTCACATGTACCTCAAATACTATAGTAAACCAATAAAGATCCGTAGCTAAAATGGGCTGCAAATAGACTGATCTGTGGGAAAACAGAAACTCAGATTGTGAATAAAATCAATAGTGGGTATCATTCAACATTGTATGGCATTCAACATTGTGACACTGAAACTGATCCACAATATGCTAAAGTCTTTGTGAATTGTGGTTTCAGAAGGCAATCTCTGAAGCCAGGACTTACGTATTCTAAATATCATATAAAAATAGTAATGAATATCAACCAAGAATTGAAGATAAATATTAGATATAGAATATTAGCTGTAATTAACATAATGGGGTTTAAAATAATGGGTGACTAACCTATGGTCATTTTGCTAATAAACAACCAAGTTCAATTTGAATTTCAGTCTGTCTTTCCAAAACTAGTTGTGCTTAGTTCATAAGTAGTATAAGCCAAATTCATGCATAAGCACGCAATGTTGCTTCAGGAACTAAAACCTGATGGACAGCCTCATCCCACTGAAAACACATTGATGGTGTATGTCAATAGTCCATCAGTTATATTCTATTGGGGTTACAGTTTACCACCCTGACACCATAACACTCTGCCCAATTCAAAGAGGAAGGAGAGATGAAGATGGAACAAGAGTAGAAAGGAGGACCTGTGGAAATCTCAGTTCTCATGAATCACAAGAAATGTGGGAAGGATACTAAATTATAAATCGCTAAGAAATTACATCTCAGGTCAAAATCTTATACTCAAATGACAGAAATTGTGTTGTGCTTATAACTTAACAGGATGGTTTCAGTTTATGTACTGACTGCTTTTGTGTATCAACTGGGCACAAGCTGGAGTTACCACAGAGGAAGGAACCTCTCTTGAGGAAATGCCTCCATGAGATCCAGCTGTAAGGCATTTTCTCAATTAGTAAACAAGGGTGGCAGGGTCCATTGTGGGTAGTGCCATCCCTGGGCTGGTAGTTGTGGGTTTTATAAGAAAGCAAGTTGAGCAAGTCAAGGGAAGCAATGCAGTAAGCAGTATCCCTCTATGACCTCTGCATTAGCAACTGCCTCCAAGTTCCTGTTTTGTCTGAGTTCCTGTCCTGACTTCCTATGGTGATGAACTGCAATGTGGAAGTGTAAGCTGAATAAACCCTTTCCTCCCCAACTTGCTTCTTGGTCATTATGTTTTGTGCAGGAATACAAACCCTGACCAAAATAGTTTACTAATTAAAATTATAATACACAGCTTATCTTTGACACATTTTAACCTTTTGTTTGTTTGTTCCTTTGTTTAGCAATTCCTCCATGTTTCATGTCATATTTTACCCACTAGTCTTTATGATTGTTGCACATACATTTTAAAAATTCTGATTTTTTTCAATAGAGACCCATGAACCCTGTTTAAATACTTTTCCTTCACTCAAAGCATCTCAAAGGGCCTCTCCACAGTGGGGCTTCTTCTAACATTCAGATACACTTGGACCCCTCCCTTCTGTATAAAATTTTTGCTATTGGTCATTTCCCAATTGGCTTGGATGATTCATCCCTCCCAGTTAACTATTTTAAAAGCAAGAAACATTTATCTGTGTCTTTTAGGCCAGATAGGTATACTTTTTTTTTCAGATAAAATCCTTCATCCCATTTATAAACCATTTGGCTGTGTTAATCCCTGATTAGAATAGCTTCTAAAGTATGGTTTAATACAATCTATGTAAACTACATCTGTAATTCCATGAATACATACTATAAATATAGGTAAACATATGTATTATTTTAAATATATTATAATATAATATATTATATATTATTATAATTGAATATGTAAATTAAAACTATATGTAAACTAGAGCTACCATTTGGTATGTGTTTTGTAGCTATTTCCTTTGAGCTGAAATGTTTCCTCCTAGAAGAAAGATTATAAGATTCAGGAAGGTCCTGAAATTAACTAGATTCATGAAGTTTAGAAATCTCCCAGACTCCTGAGGCCCTTCCCTGAGTTATAAAAAGAGTAAGTGAATAACTGTGCAGAGGCAATTCTATCATGGGTTTTCTTGCAAGTTGTACAGAAAACTCCAGGAATGCAGTTTTCAGGTGTCTTCACTCAAGCTATTGTGGATGTTTTGGTGAAGCAGCTAGGTGCTTTTGAGTCACACATACATGCTTCTGTAAGTAACCCCTCCTCCCTGCTATTGACAATAATCCAATTAAACTCACTGTTTCACCAGTCTAGACTTGGATGGAATCATTTCTTTGCTCTGTCATTGATACCCATCCTGGGTAAATAGACATTTGTTCATGTAGCCCCGAGAAAAATCATACAACATTATGTCAATAGGTAGATAGATAGATTAGGTGATAGATAGATTAGATGATAGATAAAAGATAGATGATAGATAGATAGACAGACAGACAGATGATGGATAGATGAGAGTCACAAAATCTTCAGTACAAATATAAATAAATATTTTTATACATTTAATAAAGCAATCATTAAATTATATATTGCTAAACTAAGTGTTTTATAGAAAATTGAAAATAACTATTCAAATATCCTTTATTTTGGCCATTGAAGATGCTTTTTAAGCTTCAAAGCATTCATTAACACAGCAAATAGGAAACAGTAGACAGGCTCATTCAGGTGAGCAGAATACATCGATTCTTGCAATTGTATTTATCCAAATATGTAACCACTACACTTTTCTAATTTTTTATCCAACTAGCATGAACACAGATATGGTGAGATTAATAGAAAATGCCAAAGAGTAAGAAATATAAGGATTCCCGCATGTCTTTGAGAAAAATATCCTCCTTGAAAGAGATACAGTCAATAATAAATCAAGACGCTTCAGGGTTACAAGAAGCCGCTGAATTTTCATCACAGAAAATAAGATCTTTTTATTTAAATGAAATCACTGGGTTAGAGCAAAAATGTAAAATCTGAAATGGCAGTTAAAGTCGCTTCTCCCCAAGGGAAATTTAGATCTATCTGGGTGCATTAACATATTTTAATGTTCTGTTTCCTAAAAGCTTTGCAAGGTAGAAAATTTTATAACAAGAATTATATGTTCATGATGCTTTTATTAGGTTTTTGTAATGGGGTTTGTAATATCCATGCTACTATAGGAATGGTATTATAGGAAAAGTAAAGGATTCCCAGCCCCAACACTGTCACACCTTATTGTTATCTTTATGGCATTCAGGTAGCTCTGAATGAGGAGTTAGACATAATTACCTTTCTAAATGGCAGACTTTACCAGCTTTGATGCATGAGAAATAAACATGATCACTAAAGAGCAGTAAAGTGCTTTTCAAAAATATTGTCTTTTAAGAAAACAAAGGTAAAAAGCTGCTCCGCAGAGAGCAGTTGATGCTACAAGGAAGCCCAGACCTAAGGGACCAGAAGAGGCCAAGCCGGAATGCGGGGGTTACAATCTCCCTCCTCAACAGCCAGAAACCTGCAAATCTAAGGTGCCAATATCAAGGTTCCCATTCTCCCTTCCACACATAGCGCCACGTTGAACTTGCTAAAGAGGGAAGGATCTGAGAGCTCTGCCTTTCAACTCAGCACAGCTGTGCCAGCAATTCATCCCAGAAATGTGTGCCGCTTTCAACCTTGATCAGAAAAGCTGCTTTCTGCAGTGGGAAATGGATAAGACAGAGACTCATAACTTGTCTAAGCGCTAAGAATAAGTAATGATGAGTGTTCAGTCCTAGTAGGACATCTATAACAACCCTCCACCCTTATCCATGACCCAAGGCTAAGGGGACATGAGGGAACTCTGGGGAAAAGGGGTGGCAATGGAACAAATGTCAGAGCTAGAGGGTTGGGGGAGCACTGTGAAGTGCTGTCTCTAGGTACGGCATGGTACCACAGTCTGCACTAGTCTACTTGGACTCCACTGACAGAGGCTTCTGTTTTTGCCACCTGAAGGACAGTCATCCTAGCATTCTGCTCATGAAGAAGCAACAGGGAACAAATACCTTAGGAAGCTTTGAAGGAAGCAAGTGGCACGTCTGGGCTTTCTCAGAAAATAGAGCCTACCAAACCTCCTTGTCCTTAAGGAAAGAGAACATGGTGAAGCAATGAGACTTTTCTAATTCTACCTTACTTTAGCTCAGGAATAATTCTTACTGGATTCTCCCCTGGCCTTGGGACACGGTGAGTGAAGTGTCCTCCGTTGTGTTCCTGGGGCCTCCCAGGCAGATCTGTTGTATTTTTCAATTTCCTGTGACCCTAGCTGCCCCAGCCATGAAGCTAGAGGATTCCTCATTTGAGAATGGCCCATCAGAAGAAGCTAAAGTTTGTGTGGGGAGTGGGGGAAAGGCTGTCCCTCTCTAAGATATACTAATTACAAGGGGAAAATGATAAATACAACCTTTCAAGTTATACTTGATGTGGAAAGTTTTAACCAGCATGCACATGGAAGTCAGAGGACAACATCAAGTGTAAATCTTCTTCTGCCTTGTTTAAAACAGACAGGACCTTTGTTTATTTCTACATAAACCAGGCTAACTGGAACCTTCTGTCTTGGCCTCCCATCACACTATATGGGCACTGGGATTGCATATGCACACTATCCTGCCTGGCCATGTGCATTCTGGGGGATCCAAGACAAGGTCCTCCTGTTTGCACATCAAACACTTTATGCCCTGAGCTACCTCCCCAGGCTTGAGGTGCCCTTTGACACTGGCCTCTGCCGTCATAATGTCTTTGCCTTTTTAAAATTTCTCCTGTTATCAGATTACTCTGAATAGAATGGCTTAATTCAATACTCAAAGTGCCCCTCTAATATCTGCTTTAAGTTCCTTTTGTTTGCTTCCTGATTACAAACAAAATTTAGTAGCTAGTATTGGTCAACACTCAACGATGACCTGTAGTGTCTGACCAATATTCACAGAGTTACTGAGTAATTAGGATTCTGCACCTTTGATGGTGTTTACAGTTTGTCGAGGGCCATGCAGGAGGAACAACAAAAGGCTTTAGAACTCAGGCGAAGTTCTAATGTCAAAAAGACCATGGCTTGTTCTAATGGAGAATTTTATTACCTCCAAATTTACTTTGGATTATTATTGACAGAATCACTTAGATTCTGAAGGAGTCATTTTAATGAGGGGGTGGATACAATATTCATAAACAAAGCACTCTACTGCTGGCCCTTTAAATTATCTCTATGGTGATGCCAGACCTTTAGTTTTTCTTTTTTCCTGCCAGAGATCTCTCTTTCGGTGTTATGGGCAGCATTGCTGTGTAAGTTACCTTTTTTGTTGCTAGGATAAAATAGATGACAGAAGTTAACTTGACAGAGAATGGGTTTATTCTGACGCGGTTTAAGAAGGATGCAGCCCTTCACTGCAGAAAAGCACATTTGAGGAGGGTGAGGTGGCTGGTCACAGCACCTTGAGTCATGAAGCAGTGAAAGTGAGTGGCAGCTACTCTGATGACACTTCTTTTTACCTATTTATTCCATCCGAGATCCTAGACCATAGAGGGTGTTACCTACATTCAGGGTATATCCTCCTATCAGTCAAACTTCTGTGGAAACACCCTCACAGACACACGCAGAGAAGTTTCTCCAGTCAAGTTTATACTGAGGATAAACCATTGTAAGCATTAATTCCTGGTGGCCTTGAAAGGGGGATAGAAGTTTAGGGTCAGACAGAGTTGGATATGATCTTTGGCACTTACAGTTATTTCTTGAGGAAATCTTAGTAAAATGACTCAGTCTTGATGCTTTGACTCCTAATATCTAAAAGAAGAATAACCCCTTCTCAAATGGGTTGGGCTCATCTAAAAATATTGTTCATTTATTTAACTACTGCTCATGAAATTACTACGTGGTATAAGACTTTTTTGTTGGTAACACAAAATGAGTTCCTGTCCATACATCATTTAGCCATGCCAGTGCACTGTTATGAGTTCTGATGAAGTTCATGAAGAACCAGAGAAGTGGATCAAACAGGGGAGCTAACCATACATGAGTATTTCTTTTTAAGAATTTTTTTACTTTAATTTCTTAGATGATTAATGGGACTACCTGGTTGCTTTCTCTATCCTGGTTGAGTTTTTCTAGTTTCTATTTCTCCAGATACATTTCTCCTGGTTTAGTTTATGAATGGAAAGTTGTTTCCCTTATCCTTTGAATGACATCAGATTCTGTGATGATAACATATTTCTGAGGTTCATGAGTTTTGTTTTTTTGGGGGGAGGGCTTGTTTGTTTGGTCAGTTGGTTGGGTTTTGATTGTCTTCTTAAGTCTTATAGATTTTCTTTAAAGAGCAAGTTTTCTTTCGTTGATTTCCTATTTATCTGTTATTAATTTCAGCAATTTTTTCTTGTATCTTCATTCCTTTAATTCTGCTTGGTTTTTCTTTTTCTTTTCCTTGTGATTGGTTGGTTTGCCAGTTGGCCTTTTCGTTGGCTGGTTTGTTTGTCCACTGGTTGTTCGGCTGGTTAGTTGGTTGTTTGGCCAGTTAGTAGGTTAGTTGCTTAGGCAGTTAGCTGGTTGTTTGGTTGACCAGTTAGTCAGCTGGTGGATTGGTTTTGGCAGTGTTGAAGCTCACACTCAGGGTTTTATCCCTATTAGTGGCCTAAATGGAGCCACATTCCTATACCACCCTTTTCTATGTTCTAAGAAAGGGAATTTGATTATTAAGTTGATACTGTCTTCATCTCTAGAGATACTCCAATTAATGTAAGTCCTCAGGGTGTTTCTGTCAGCATTGCTTTGGCTGTATCACATGTATCTTAAAACGTTTTATTTTCACTTTCATTCCTTTATTTTTTTCTTTTAAACTTTTTTTTGATGCATGCATTACAAGTACGTTCTTCAATTTCTAAATGCTGGGGAGACTTTCTTGTAATTTTTCTATTGGTGATTTCTACTTCAATACTATTACGGTCAGCTAACATATTCTATAAATTTCAATTATTTTAAATCTCATGCAACTTGGTCAATAGCCTAGAATGTGTTCTATATTGGCTAATGTTCCAAAGAGCTTGAAAAATATGTGTATCTGTGAAACTTTTAGGCATGTCAATTAGATCCTATTGGGCGATGGTATTTATTCTATATTCCTACTGTGTTTCAATCTAGACACTGTATAAATCACTGAAAGCACAATATTTTAAAGCTTCAGTGATGAATGAACACAGACTTGCTTTTTTTTTTCATTTCAGGTCTTCTGGTTTTGCTTCATATATTTTTGAGTCGTGTTGGTTTGTGCATAAACTTTGAGGGCAGTTATAAGTTTTCAGTGGGGCTCAATTTACCCTTTTATGATTATGTAATTTCCTCTTTTTTTCAAGGTATTTTCTCTGCA